>NC_088418.1:405149-623269 GCF_034236695.1 Oncorhynchus nerka | reverse complement strand
CTTGAGTTACTATGCCCCCAGCCTTTAGTTACTATGCCCCCAGCCTCTAGTTACTATGTCCCCAGCCTTTAGTTACTATGCCCCCAGCCTCTAGTTACTATGTCCCCAGCCTTTAGTTACTATGCCCCCAGCCTTTAGTTACTATGCCCCCAGCCTCTAGTTACTATGCCCCCAGCCTTTAGTTACTATGCCCCCAGCCTTTAGTTACTATGCCCCCAGCCTTTAGTTACTATGCCCCCAGCCTCTAGTTACTATGCCCCCAGCCTTTAGTTACTATGCCTTTAGTTACTATGCCCCCAGCCTTAGTTACTATGCCCCCAGCCTAGTTACTAGTTACTATGCCCCCAGCCTTTAGTTACTATGCCCCCAGCCTTTAGTTACTATGTTACCCCCAGCCTTAGTTACTATGCCCCCAGCCTTTAGTTACTATGCCCCCAGCCTCTAGTTACTATGCCCCCAGCCTGTAGTTACTATGCCCCCAGCCTTTAGTTACTATGCCCCCAGCCTTAGTTACTATGCCCCCAGCCTGTAGTTACTATGCCCCTAGCCTTTAGTTACTATGCCCCCAGCCTGTAGTTACTATGCCCCCAGCCTTTAGTTACTATGCCCCCAGCCTTGAGTTACTATGCCCCCAGCCTTTTACTATGCCCCCAGCCTCTAGTTACTATGTCCCCAGCCTTTAGTTACTATGCCCCAGCCTCTAGTTACTATGCCCCCAGCCTTTAGTTACTATGCCCCCAGCCTCTAGTTACTATGCCCCAGCCTTTAGTTACTATGCCCCCAGCCTCTAGTTACTATGCCCCCAGCCTTTAGTTACTATGCCCCCAGTCTCTAGTTACTATGCCCCCAGCCTCTAGTTACTATGCCCCCAGCCTCTAGTTACTATGCCCCCAGTCTCTAGTTACTATGTCCCCAGCCTTTAGTTACTATGCCACCAGCCTTTAGTTACTATGCCCCCAGCCTCTAGTTACTATGCCCCCAGCCTCTAGTTACTATGCCCCCCAGTCTTTAGTTACTATGCCCCCAGCCTTTAGTTACTATGCCCCCAGCCTCTAGTTACTATGCCCCCAGTCTCTAGTTACTATGCCCCCAGTCTTTAGTTACTATGCCCCCCCAGCCTTTAGTTACTATGCCCCCAGCCTTTAGTTACTATGCCCCCAGCCTTTAGTTACTATGCCCCCCAGCCTCTAGTTACTATGCCCCCAGTCTCTAGTTACTATGCCCCCCCAGCCTCTAGTTACTATGCCCCCTAGCCCCCAGTCTAGTTACTATGCCCCCAGCCTCTAGTTACTTTGCCCAGTCTCTAGTTACTATGCCCCCAGTCTCTAGTTACTATGCCCCCAGCCTCTAGTTACTATGCCCCCAGCCTCTAGTTACTATGCCCCCAGTCTCTAGTTACTATGCCCCAGCCTCTAGTTACTTTGCTCTCTAGTTACTATGCCCCCAGTCTCTAGTTACTATGCCCCCAGCCTCTAGTTACGTTGCCCCCAGCCTCTAGTTACTATGCCCCCAGCCTCTGGAACAACCTGCCAGAGAACCTGAGGGGGACGAAACTGTGGACATGTTTAAAATAGATATTTGTAGCTTTGCTTTTCCTCAGGGTTTTTTGGTGGTTCTGTTTTTATTGTTATTCTTTTGTTTTTATCCTCTGTTTGTTGTGTAGTAAATATTTCAGGTTTTATTTTCATTGTTTTTTTGTTTTTCCCTGTGAAGCACATTGTGTTGCATTTCATGTCTGAAATGTTCTCTATAAAATAAAGCTTCATTTGATTAATCCTTTACAAACATATGATGTTGCTGTTGTTAACGGGCTGTCTCTTATTTACACCCTCCTAACCCGCCTAACCCTCCTAACCCTCCTAACCCGCCTAACCCTCCTAACCCTCCTAACCCTCCTAACCCGCCTAACCCTCCTAACCCTCCTAACCCTCCTAACCCTCCTAACCCGCCTAACCCTCCTAACCCGCCTAACCCTCCTAACCCGCCTAACCCTCCTAACCCGCCTAACCCTCCTAACCCCGCCTAACCCCCGCCTAACCCTCCTAACCCTCCTAACCCGCCTAACCCTCCTAACCATAACCTATTTATCAATTCATCCTCCCTACATCCATCCATCCATTCTACATCCATCCATCCATTCATCCTCCTACATCCATCCATCCTACATCCATCCATCCATTCTACATCCATCCATCCATTCATCCTCCTACATCCATCCATCCTACATCCATCCATCCATTCTACATCCATCCATCCATCCTCCTACATTCATCCATTCTACATCCATCCATTCATCCTCCCTACATTCATCCTTCCTACATTCATCCATTCTACATCCATCCATTCATCCTCCCTACATCCATCCTTCCTACATCCATCCATCCTCCTACATTCATCCTTCATACATCCATCCATCCATTCTGCCCTTCATGATGATCTAATCATCCTTCCTACATCCATCCACTCATTCATCCATCCACCCATCTAATCATTCTTCCTACATCCATCCACTCATTCATCCATCCACCCATCTAATCATTCTTCCTACATCCTTCCACTCATTCATCCATCCACCCATCGAATCATTATTCCTACATCCATCCACTCATTCATCCATCCACCCATCTAATCATTCTTCCTACATCCATCCACTCATTCATCCATCCACCCATCTAATCATTCTTCCTACATCCTTCCTACATCCATCCACTCATTCATCCATCCACTCATTCATCCATCCATTCAGTTAAAATGGCACATAGAGCAGGAGTCAGTTGACAGGCTTCTGAGAGATTTCCGAACAAGGTCTTTATATAGCATAACACTTGCTTGTTATGGATTTCTGTAATTTCCACTACTTGTTGTTTTGTCTACAGCCCTTACTACTACAGGCTCATTGAGAAGAGAGGCCTATTTATTTCCTTTATTAGGAATGTAATGGTTATGTAGAATAAACTTCCCACAGGAAGAAAAGAGAGGGATACACAACTGAAGGTTAAACAACATTATAGCACCATTACATTTCTTTACCTTCTCAGCCAAGGGAACAGGGCTGTGTCCCCAATGGCAACATATTCATTACATAGTGCCCTACTTGAGATCAGGGCCCAGAGGGATCTGGTTAAAAGTAGTGCACTTTAAAAGGAATAGGGTGCCATTTTGGAGCATAGAAAAAGACTCCTGTAGGAACAACCAGACTGCCCTCAAACTGTCTACAGTGCATTCGGAAAGGATTCAGACCTCTTTACTTTTTCCACATTTTGTTACGTTACAGCCTTATTTTAAAATGGATTCAATTGTGTGTGTGTCCCCCTCCCCCCAGTCAATATATACACAATACCCCATCATGACAAAGCAAAAACAAGAAATTTTTGCTAATTTATTACAAATAAAAACCGGAAATATCACATTTACATAAGTATTCAGACCCTTTACGCAATACTTTGTTGAAGCACCTTTGGCAGAGATTACAGCCTTGAGTCTTCTTGGGTATGATGCTACAAGCTTGACACACCAATATTTGGGGAGTTTCCTACATTCTTCTCTGCAGATCCTCTCAAGCTCTGTCAGGTTGGATGGAGAGCGTCGCTGTACAGGTATTTTCAGGTCTCTCCAGAGATATTAGATCGGGATCAAGTCCAGGCTCTGGCTGGGCCACTCAAAGACATTCAGAGACTTGTCCCGAAGCCACTCCTGCGTTATCTTGGATGTGTGCTGAGGGTCGTTGTCCTGTTGGAAGGTGAACCTTTGCCCTAGTCTGAGGTCTTGAGCACACTGGAGCAGGTTTTCATCAAGGATCTCTCTGTATTTTGCTCCATTCATCTTTCCCTCGATACCGACTAGTCTCCCAATCCCTGCCACTGAAAAACAACTCCACAGCATGATGCTGTCAACACCACGCTTCACCGTAGGGAAGGTGCCATGTTTCCTCCAGATGTGATGCTTGGCATTCAGGCCAAATAATTCAATATTGTTTTCTTCAGATCAGAGAATCTTGTTTTGTCATGGTCTGAGAGTCCTTTAGGTGCATTTCGGCAAACTCCAAGCAGGCTGTCATGTTCATTTTACTGAGGAGTGGCTTCCATCTGGCCACTCACCCATAAAGGCCTGAATGGTGGAGTTCTTCAGAGAGGATTGTCCTTCTGGAAGGTTCTCCCATCTCCACAGAGGAAATCTGGAGCTCTGTCAGAGTGACCATCGGGTTCTTAGCCACCTCCCTGATCAAGGCCCTTTTATTTATTCCACCTTTATTTAACCAGGTAGGCCAGATCACCTTTATTTAACCAGGTAGGCCAGATCACATTTATTTAACCAGGTAGGCCAGATCACCTTTATTTAACCAGGTAGGCCAGATCACCTTTATTTAATCAGGTAGGCCAGATCACCTTTATTTAACCAGGTAGGCCAGATCACCTTTATTTAGCAAGGTAGACCAGATCACCTTTATTTAACCAGGTAGGCTAGTTGAAAACAAGTTCTCATTTACAACTGCGACCTGGCCAAGATAAAGCAAAGCAGTTCGACACATACAACAACACAGAGTTACACATGGGATCAACAAATGTACAGTCAATAACACAATAGAGAAATCTATGTATAGTGTGTGCAAATGTAGTAAGATTAGGGAGGTAAGGCAATAAAAAGGCCATAGCTGCAAAATAATTCCTGTTTACTGATAAACACCAACAGCAAAGAACTAGGTTGGTACATTCCTGTTTACTGATAAACCCCAACAGTAAAGAACTAGGTTGGTACATTCCTGTTTACTGATAAACACCAACAGTAAAGAACTAGGTTGGTACATTCCTGTTTACTGATGAACACCAACAGTAAAGAACTAGGTTGGTACATTCCTGTTTACTGATAAACACCAACAGTAAAGAACTAGGTTGGTACATTCCTGTTTACTGATGAACACCAACAGTAAAGAACTAGGTTGGTACATTCCTGTTTACTGATAAACACCAACAGTAAAGAACTAGGTTGGTACATTCCTGTTTACTGATGAACACCAACAGTAAAGAACTAGGTTGGTACATTCCTGTTTACTGATAAACACCAACAGTAAAGAACTAGGTTGGTACATTCCTGTTTACTGATAAACACCAACAGTAAAGAACTAGGTTGGTACATTCCTGTTTACTGATAAACAACAACAGTAAAGAACTAGGTTGGTACATTCCTGTTTACTGATCAACAACAACAGTAAAGAACTAGGTTGGTACATTCCTGTTTACTGATGAACACCAACAGTAAAGAACTAGATTGGTACATTCCTGTTTACTGATCAACAACAACAGTAAAGAACTAGGTTGGTACATTCCTGTTTACTGATAAACACCAACAGTAAAGAACTAGGTTGGTACATTCCTGTTTACTGATGAACACCAACAGTAAAGAACTAGGTTGGTACATTCCTGTTTACTGATAAACCCCAACAGTAAAGAACTAGGTTGGTACATTCCTGTTTACTGATGAACACCAACAGTAAAGAACTAGGTTGGTACATTCCTGTTTACTGATATACACCTGGTCTTTGTTCTGAGACTATGATGCATCCCAATGGTTCCCTACTCCCTATAGAGTGCACTATTTAGACCAGAGTTCTCTGTGGGTCCAGGTTAGCGCACTAAAAAGGGAATAGGGTGCCATTTGGGTCTCAACCTGTGAGTAGAGTAGTAGTATGAGGGACTGCAGGTAGGTAGGCTATGATGTCAGACATTGATTGAGGTCTTCATCGCCCCCTGTCTGTCTCAGGGAAGTATTACCACCATAGAATAAAAGATACCACCAGCTGAGAGACAAACATTACACCAGGTATAGTATACTATTCACAATACTTTAGAATAATATATTTCCAAGTGAGAATCTCCAACCAAGATATTATTAAGTGATAATAGGCTATAGCCATTATGGACATGAAATATGGTTTTATCATCAACCTCAACAAAGGATCGCTAGGACAATGGCTCTCTGTACTGTACATCTGGAAACTCATTCTACTACTGGGAAGCAACGCATCTAAACTCTGTGTGTAGTAGAGATGCATCAAATCATCTGTCAAATAGTTGTAATTAACAAGCCTGTCTGCTCATAGTGGAAGCAGTAGATCACACCAGTTTGCGCACTGGAAACTTTCACTGTGGTGTGTAAAAAGTTACCACGATTATACTCTGGGTTTCTGTCAATGGCTTTTTCGACTGGGATTATCATAGTCTAGACATAATTACACCAAACAACAATATGTCTCGGACAAGTTGTCTCACTACCCCACTAACACTGTCATACATTTTGTTTCTACAGACGGACAATACAATTATGAGGGCTATAATAGCGGAGCTGTACCTGGACGTCAGAACATACCCCGACACTCTATTCCGTTATTGGGGAGAACAGTAGGAAGAACATACCCCGACACTCTATTCCGTTATTGGGGAGAACAGTAGGAAGAACATACCCCGACACTCTATTCCGTTATTGGGGAGAACAGTAGGAAGAACATACCCCGACACACTATTGCGTTATTCCGTTATTGGGGAGAACAGTAGGAAGAACATCTGTGCCATTACCTTTCACTTGAGCAGCAGAAGAATAGGCTAATATCCGGGAAAATAGACGAGACGGTTATTATCCTTGTCTACTGATTAAACCGTGTTCATCCACAGAAACGCTCCAGCGTGTGAAGTTCCATAGACCCTCTCTCTCCTCTCTCCGGCTGCTGTTCGGTGTGATATCCATCTAGAGACCGCTTTAGTCCGCGATGACAGCGGAGCAGAGCAGGGTGCCACCGCTGACGGATAGCTCCTCCCTCCGCCTTCCTTAATGTGATGATTTGTGGGAATAGAGAGATCCAGCCAAACACACAAGCGGAGAAGAGAACAGAGGAAATCTATTTGTTAATAATTGTAAGTCAGTCACTGAAGTCTATACTGTGAAAAGAGAGAATAACGGCGATGTGTGACACTGACGAAGATGTATCTCTGGTTGTGAGAATAAGGCACAAAATAGCAGGCCCAAATGGAATAGCCCTATATTCTGGATAATAGACATTACATATTTATATATATATTTATTTAAAGCAATCGGCATATCATAGCCTATCTCTGAATAAAGCCCCACAGTGGCACCAACTGGCGAGCTGCAGGAAAATGGCTCCAACTTGTTTTATCAAGGAAATAAAAACAATACTATAGGGTCAAATTAAGTCTCTAATATGCTATCATTTTTCTCTATGCTATTTGTCCATAAAGGATATTGAGTTATATTCTATTCTATTGTGTTATATTATTTGCTTTAAGGATACATTTCCTAGGTTATTAGTATAGATAGTTAGTTATATATTTTTTAAATGTGTTATTAGTGTGCATTTGTAGCTCAATATGACTCCTAATAAATCTGCTAATGTAACATTACTCACCATTTTTACGTGGTCAGGACTGAAAACTACTATTCCCAGAATCCTCTGGCATCACATGACATAAAAGATGCGTGACGGACACCAGTTTGTTTCCACGGAGCTGAAGAAGCTTGTGGGTTATCGGTGCTGACAGGCTAATTTACGGATTTTCTCCTCCATTTCAGCTGTGATTCTCTCGTAAATTATACAAAAACCAAACGTTGTTTTCTTTCTAAGGGGTCTGATTGATGTTTAACCAATTCATTCAACGAGGGATCTCCATTCAGAATGGTATCACTGGCAACTCTGGGCTGAGAGTGAAGCCGTAAAATTCTTGTTGCTCGGACACCTGTCGCAATGGCACAATGACAGAGCAATTAAATAACAACGAAACTCTCTTTTCTTTCGAACTATTGGTGGAATATATCAGAATAGACAAAACCAGAAAATGTCTAAATTATTCAGATGAATTAGCCCTCGGTGTGAGACTACTGGACTTCCCAACTCTGCTCATCTATCAATCAGAAACGTCTACTCCACTGCTAGATCAACGGCACCATGAGGACGAGGACAGTGAGAAGGAAAACCAGCTCTATCAAGCCCACGACACGTTTAAATACCCTTTCAACAAAGGCAAGTCGTGTTTGTTCAAAACCCACCTGGACTCCCTCCACACCCATATATCTAACACTCCTCTGCATGCCGTGGTCCTGGATATGAGGGGAGAGGTTCCCACGTTGATAGGCAGCTCGATGGTGTCTCTGGTCAGGTTGATAGACTGTATCAGGTGTGATGTGGAGGTTCATGGTATCTCCTCACCCTCTTCCCAAGGAGAGAAAGGACTTGTTGATTTATTTAATCTCATGGGAGAGAAAATAGGTGTTCTTTCTTTGGGATATAGTCTGTTCAGCCTGGGAAGTAGTTCATTACCACATATACCTGATAACAGGGTATTGCCAGTTGGTATTACACACGGGACGGAATCTATGAAACCAATAGAACATTTACAGGTCGATCGTGGGAAAGGAACGATGCAACCACTTGACTTGGACATTGACAACAGGCCTTCCAAGGTCCTTTATCAGAATATTCATATAAATGACAAGCCCAGTGAGATAGTGGTGTCAGAAGCACGGCAGACTGTTCCAGTTTCAACTGGCACTCAAACGGAACATTCTAGAAGCAAGCAGCATCACCGAACACTCAGAGTGGCTGCTATCGATGAGGAGCATGATGAGGGAAGCCTCTGTGTTCAGCCCCCACCTCTTTACTACAGCAGTTCTGTAGAACAACAACAGGAAAATGAACCAGGCCACTACAGGGTGTTAGACATGGAGTCTCTCAGGGTAGAGGATCTGGACTCGGGGAATGAGGAGACACCTGGTGAGACACAGGTTCCTGCTACAGACCACAGGTGTAGACAGAGACAGGATGTGGTTATGGAGTCTAGAGGCAGGGAAGAGAGGGGACAGCACCAACCCCAGCAGACGGCATCTATCTTAGGGGAGGCTCTGAGACCGTTCCCTCTATTGAACACCTTGCTAGTTGAGCTCGCCCAGCTGAGTGGACAGAGTCAGACCCAGCTACAGCAGCTCTTCTCAGTCCACCCCAACCTAGCATGGATCTACAGGCCACTGACAGAGCCTTCTAATGGACAGGTATGATACTGTATGTACATTGTGTCATTTCTTCTGTCTTTATTCTGCTGTATATTTGTGTCTATTGCTGGCATTTGGCCAAGTCAAATTCTGTGTATATGTGAATGTGTTTGGTGAATAAAGGTGATTGTGATACTGACAGGCGGACTGGCCTCAGTCCCAGGGCCTACGAGACACCACAACATCACCACAGAGAGGCAGGCAGTCTCCTTGCCCAGTGGTTCCCGAACTATGGGTCGGACCTAGCCCCAGAGTGAAGAACAGGCCTCTTCAGGAACAATGCAGCACTACCACACAAAGTTCTATCAGAAAAACAAACTGGGAGAATACAATGAGTGGCAATACAGTGTCCAAGTCCTCTCCCAAGAAGAAGTTAGGTTTTGGAATGACAAAAACGTTCCGCCTAAGAATGAAGCAGGTTCAACCTTGTGGGATGAAATGCCACCTCCGTGAGTGCAGAAAGCAACAGACAGACAAACAGACACTCAAGACCAAGGGTCATAGCAGGAAGTCCAACAACACTAGGAGACAAACGGATAAACCTATAGATGGGAGGAAGCTACTCAATAGGAATGATATTCTAAATGAGGACATTGTGACTTCGATAAGTAGCCGAGACCGAGACCGACCGAGACAGAGACAGAGACAGAGACCGTGGACGGCAGGGAAACATCTCAACAGGAACCCAGCAGGAACTAACAAACACATTCACAACTAGTGTCAATGCAGAGGAGTTTTACTGTAAGAGAGATGACTCCTCACAAAGATTACCAAAACAGAAACCATCATCCCATTCCAAGCAGGACAGTCACAGTAAACTGTGGGTGCATATTCCCAGTGTTGATCACACAGAGGAGGTGTTACGGAGTGGAGAGTACGACCATGCTGACTCTGACAGCGGAGGAGACGGAGATGAGACTCCAAGAGGCTCCAAACCCAGACCACACCTTTTAGACTCTGGCCACAAGCCCCACATGTCAGACACCAGAAGAAGCCCCAGACTCAAACACCCCCACTCAGCCTCCAGCAGTGATAGGTTGGACAGTGTGGGGGCAGTAGAATACCTGGATGACTTCAGCAGTCTAGACCCTACTGATGGTGACGGGTTCTCACCTTCAACTGACCTTCTCAGTAGCCCTGAACCTGTTTCAGGTAGGACTAGGGGGAGGAGCCCCGAGCCTGTTGGGGGTGGGAAGACTAGGGGGAGGAGCCCTGAACCTGTTGGAGGTGGGAAGACTAGGGGGAGGAGCCCTGAGCCTGTTGGGGGTGGGAAGACTAGGGGAGGAGCCCTGAGCCTGTTGGGGGTGGGAAGACTAGGGAGGAGCCCTGAGCCTGTTGGGGGTGGGAAGACTAGGGGAAGAGCCCTGAACCTGTTGGAGGTGGGAAGACTAGGGGGAGGAGCCCTGAACCTGTTTCAGGTTGGACTAGGGGGAGGAGCCCTGAGCCTGTTGGGGGTGGGAGGATTAGGGGGAGGAGCCCTGAGCCTGTTGGGGGTGAGAAGACTAGGGGGAGGAGCCCTGAGCCTGTTGGGGGTGGGAAGACTAGGGGAAGGAGCCCTGAGCCTGTTGGGCGTGGGAAGACTAGGGGGAGGAGCCCTGAGCCTGTTGGGGGTGGGACCAGGGACAAGAGGAGGAGCCGAGTGTCAGGTGACCATAACTCTGACGGCTCCAGTGTCTCAGAGAGAAGCCAGAGAAGAAGAGTGGCTCCGCCTCTTCCTGTTCCTGTTAAAGCTGAGACGTCTCCCCAGCGCTCCCTGATGAACACACACGTCATCAGACCTCGTACCCAGGCCTCAGTCCTTAGCGTCTCCTCTGACAACAGTGTTGGAGACACGCCTGCATCCATACACTCAGTCCACTCTAGAACTCAGCTGGCAGCAAGACCTTGTAGTGGAGGAGCCATGAGGTCTGGTTCTGGGGCTAGAAGAACCTCAACCAACAGGCCTGGTGGCACTTGGTCTCAGGGAGCCAAGGGGTCTTTCTCTGAGAGTCTTAGAGCATCAAGCCAACTCCGTGACATCCATACTGGCTACATCCCCAAAGAACCCAAGGACAGAGCACCAGACAGGGGGTACTCTGTAGACACCCACACTGACTCCATCCACACTAAGGACAGGGGGTCAGACAGGGGGTACTCTATAGACACCCACACTGACTCCATCCACACTAAGGACAGGGGGTCAGACAGGAGGTACTCTATAGACACCCACACTGACTCCATCCACACTAAGGACAGGGGGTCAGACAGGGGGTACTCTATAGACACCCACACTGACTCCATCCACACTAAGGACAGGGGGTCAGACAGGGGGTACTCTATAGACACCCACACTGACTCCATCCACACTAAGGACAGGGGGTACTCTATAGACACCCATACTGACTCCATCCACACTAAGGACAGGGGGTACTCTATAGACACCCACACTGACTCCATCCACACTAAGAACAGGGGGTCAGACAGGGGGTACGCTGTAGACACCCACACTGACTCCATCCACACTAAGGACAGTAGGTCAGACAGGGGGTACTCTGTAGACACCCACACTGACTCCATCCACACTAAGGACAGGGGGTCAGACAGGGGGTACTCTATAGACACCCACACTGACTCCATCCACACTAAGGACAGGGGGTACTCTGTAGACACCTGCATCTCTACTGAGTACAACTCCTCACCTGAGTCCCACAAGGCTGAATATATAGAAGAGGAGCTAACTGAGGAGAGAGGAGAGGAGCTAACAGGAAGCAGGAGAGGAGCTAACAGGAAGCAGGAGAGGAGCTAACTGAGGAGAGGAGATAACTGAGGAGAGAGGAGAGGACATAACTGAGGAGAGGAGCTAACTGAGGAGGCAGGAGAGCTAGCTAACTGAGGAGGCAGGAGAGCTAGCTAAAGAAGCTATAGATGAACTGGGTTCTCTGGGGTTCAGTAATGAGTAGCAACATGTCTCTGAGCTGGTAGTTAACAAGCTCCCTGGATACACCTTCTAGAAGACCCACATGAAGAATGTGCTTCCTAGGGACACATGTATCAAGCATCTCAAGGACGTGCTGCTGATCCAGGGTCAGATATTCCCTGTCCATATGATCCTAATTGTGATATTAAAGGCAAAACCAGTTCTCCTACTCTAATGCTGTGTTTATACGCACTAATTGGTATTTTCACCAATCAGATCAGTTCTGAAAATGATCTGATATGGAAAAGATCCTAAGTGATTGGTCAAAAGACATATTAGTGGAAAAGATATCAGAATTGGGCTGCCTGTGTAAACACAGACCATGATGCTTGATACATATGGGCCCTGAAATAGTCCACATCTGGTTTACTGATAGAGCAATGGTGTGGAGACAGATATTGTTAGTCATTCTGAATTTGGACGGGCGGGTTACTCCCATTTTAATATCTCATTCTGTACGGCACTAGACTAAACTGAATGTAATGTTGTGTCAATCATTCATAAATTCAAAGGGCTAATTGGACTAAACTGAATGTAATGTTGTGTCAATCATTCATAAATTCAAAGGGCTAATTGGACTAAACTGAAAGTAATGTTGTGTCAATCATTCATAAATTCAAAGGGCTAATTGAATAATTTACTTCCATGTTAGACTATTAACTGTGTGAGCGGGTTTGGGAATTCCCTAATATGAATACGTTATCAAAAAGCAAGACTGTTTTAGTTTAAAATGTCTTTCCCAAGTTATTAAAAGGCTTCTGTTTTATCTATACATTCAATTGTGAAAATAATTTAAATGTGTGTTGATGAGTTACATACTACTTAAGTTGTGCATGAAAATACCATTCAATATATGCAAGTCCACAAGGCTACTACACAATGCCAAAGGGAGCAGGTAGAGAGATATTTTGATGCCTACCCTCAGTCATGGATCTCCTGAATACTGTGGGGATATGTTTGAATTGACTTAGAGCAGGGGGCTTTTCAACCTTTTCTTACCCCCTCCTAGGTAAACCGGCAACCCAGGGACCATTATATATTAACAAAAACAAATTGTCTTATTATCAAGTGAATGATTATAGACAGCAGAAGTAATCAACATTTTAAAATGAATAGATTTGTTAGATAATTATTTTGACCTCCACACGTTATAATTGGAAGAGGAAGGGTAAACTCTAACACGTTATAATTGGAAGAGGAAGGGTAAACTCTAACACGTTATAATTGGAAGAGGAAGGGTAAACTCTAACATAGCGTATTATATAGAAAGGTAACTCCAAGCCTAAGAGCAGCTGGTTAAACAAAGGTTAGCCAGGTGTTGGCAAAAATGAATGTCCAAGTCAAGAAAGCTGACCAGCAGTCAGTGGCACTTACTGCACTGGTAGCCTATAGA
This sequence comes from Oncorhynchus nerka, assembly GCF_034236695.1. Classification (NCBI taxonomy): domain Eukaryota; kingdom Metazoa; phylum Chordata; class Actinopteri; order Salmoniformes; family Salmonidae; genus Oncorhynchus; species Oncorhynchus nerka. The sequence continues at coordinate 609,866 of NC_088418.1, read as the reverse complement.
GTCCCACGGTGTTCTAATACCCATAAAACCTACTGGTCAAACACAGAAATGGTTCCAATCGTCTTTCCACCAAACATTTTTCACTGGGTGAATTTGACAAACACTTAAGATTAAGTGAAGGCTTATCTTGGCGTGACATTTTGAGTAACGTGTCATTCTCGGACAAGGTGACTTTTATCAATAAAGTCTCCTCAATTTATTGTTGAAATGCTGATTAGAAACAGAGAAGACCTCAAGAAGACTACAAATTCCCGCAGAAAGCTCCTGTACATGTTCACCAGCGTGACCTTTACCCAATCCATGATGAGTACATGTGCTGTATTGCAATTCATTTAATCAAGTGTTGAACATCTTCCATCCCCTTTCCATGTCTTAGCTAGCCACTGACTACAATTTAGCTAGCTAGTTGTTTAGCTAGCCACTGACTACAATTTAGCTAGCTAGTTGTTTAGCTAGCCACTGACTACAATTTAGCTAGCTAGTTGTTTAGCTAGCTAGCTAATTATGTTGTACAGTATTACTTAGCCTAGATAATTGTTTGTACAGTATGTTGACTTTGGTGTCTATTTCAGAACTTAAGGCATTTTTCAAGGATGGGGAGAAGAACGTGAGAAGTCTGGCCATGTGGAGACGACCACGAGAAGTCTGGCCATGTGGAGAAGACCATGAGAAGTCTGGCCATGTGGAGAAGACCACGAGAAGTCTGGCCATGTGGAGAAGACCACGAGAAGTCTGGCCATGTGGAGAAGACCACGAGAAGTCTGGCCATGTGGAGAAGACCATGAGAAGTCTGGCCATGTGGAGAAGACCACGAGAAGTCTGGCCATGTGGAGAAGACCGCGAGAAGTCTGGCCATGTGGAGAAGACCGCAAGAAGTCTGGCCATGTGGAAAAGACCATGAAAAGTCTGGCCATGTGGAGAAGACCACGAGAAGTCTGCATTGACTCTGTACCGGTACCCCCTGTATATAGCCTCCACATTGACTCTGTACCGTAACACCCTGTATATAGCCTCCACATTGACTCTGTACCGGTACCCCCTGTATATAGCCTCCACATTGACTCTGTACCGTAATACCCTGTATATAGCCTCCACATTGACTCTGTACCGGTACCCCCTGTATATAGCCTCCACATTGACTCTGTACCGTAACACCCTGTATATAGCCTCTACATTGACTCTCTACCGTAACACCCTGTATATAGCCTCCGCATTGACTCTGTACCGTAATACCCTGTATATAGCCTCCACATTGACTCTGTACTGGTACCCCCTGTATATAGCCTCCACATTGACGCTGTACCGTAACACCCTGTATATAGCCTCCACATTGACTCCACATTGACTCTGTACCGTAACGGTACTCTGTACCATGTACCCCCTGTATATAGCCTCCACATTGACTCTGTACCGTAACACCCTGTATATAGCCTCCACATTGACTCTGTACCCCCCTGTATAACACCCTGTATATAGCCTCCACATTGACTCTGTACCGTACCCCCTGTATATAGCCTCCACATTGACTCTGTACTGTACCCTGTAATACCTCTGTATATAGCCTCCACATTGACTCTGTACTGGTACCCCCTGTATATAGCCTCCACATTGACTCTGTACCGTAACACCCCCTGTATATAGCCTCCACATTGACTCTGTACCGGTACCCCCTGTATATAGCCTCCACATTGACTCTGTACCGTAACCCCCTGTATATAGCCTCTACATTGACTCTGTACCGTAACACCCTGTATATAGCCTCCACTCTGTGCCGGTATTGACTCTCTGTACCGTAACACCCTGTATATAGCCTCCACATTGACTCTGTACTGGTACCCCCTGTATATAGCCTCCACATTGACTCTGTACTGGTACCCCCTGTATATAGCCTCCACATTGACTCTGTACCGTAACACCCTGTATATAGCCTCCACATTGACTCTGTACCGGTACCCCCTGTATAACAGCCTCCACATTGACTCTGTATATAGCCGTAACACCCTGTATATAGCCTCCACATTGACTCTGTACCGTAACACCCTGTATATAGCCTCCACATTGACTCTGTACCGTAACACCCTGTATATAGCCTCCACATTGACTCTGTACCGGTACCCCCTGTATATAGCCTCCACATTGACTCTGTACCTGTACCCCTGTATATAGCCTCCACATTGACTCTGTACCGGTACCCCCTGTATATAGCCTCCACATTGACTCTGTACACCTGTATATAGCCTCCACATTGACTCTGTGCATACCCCCTGTATATAGCCTCCACTCTGTACCGTAACCCCCTGTATATAGCCTCCACATTGACTCTGTACCGTAATACCCTGTATATAGCCTCCACATTCTGACTCTGTATATAGCCTCCCTATTGACTCTGTGCCGGTACCCCCTGTATATAGCCTCCACATTGACTCTGTATCGGTACCCCCTGTATATAGCCTCCACATTGACTCTGTACCGGTGCCCCCTGTATATAGCCTCCACATTGACTCTGTACCGGTACCCCCTGTATATAGCCTCCACATTGACTCTGTACCGGTACCCCCTGTATATAGCCTCCACATTGACTCTGTACCGGTACCCCCTGTATATAGCCTTGTTACTGTTATTTTATTGTTGCTCCTTAATTATTTGTTATTTTTCTTATTTTTCTTTCATTTATTTATGTTTTACTTCAGTAAATACTTCAATACTTTTTTTCTTAAAACTGCATTGTTGGTAAGTAAGCATTTCACTGTAAGGTCAACACCTGTGGTATCGGCACATGTGACAAATAAATTGTGATTTGATTTGAAGTGTTTCTAAAATCCACAATGGATAAAATGTATGGTGAAAAAAGTATTGGAACCATTTCCTTGTTTGACTGCTAGGTTGTATGGGTATTATGACACTTTCCACTGTGTGGCTCAATTCCCGGGTGCTTTTTCAAAGACGTTAGATACTCCAGTGAGTGTAATTGGTTCCAATAACCTTTTTATGTGAGTAAAGTACATGTCGGATAAAATAATGTCAAGACAGGCCTGATGGAAACAGCAAATCTAACGGTAAACTTTCCAGATGTTGATAAAACTAAATACGCTAGACATGATGGGATCATTTTGAGTGTATAAAATTCATTATGCAAGAAATAGCAGTGGAAACATCTTTATCCGCACATACAGTGCCTTCAGAAAGTATTCACACGGCTTTACCTGGATTCAAATTTACACAGACCCCTTCCAATTAGTATTGATTGATTATTCTCTCTTCCCCCTTCTACTATTACCTGCCCGATGAATGTCAATAAGGGGATTCGATTAAACTGCCCCGGGTTGAACTGTGTTGAACCGTGTTATGGCCCATCACATGGGCGACCGGTCGAAATCAGTGAGGGAGGCGCGCCGGGTTCAAATCGAACGGTAATCTGTCAACAATGCAACATGGGGATATCGTTCAGAAACCTACATCTCTTTTCCATAAAATATATGTTCGAATTTTCAAAGTAGTTTTCATTGGGAAGGCAGATAAAGCGATTTTATCAAAAGCAATTACTTTTGCATGTGAAAACACAGAATACTAATCATACTTGACCGTCGAACAGAACGTAGTACCTGGCTCACACCCGGTTCCAAATCGAAAGAAATCATGCTAACCGGGTTCATTAATATAATCCCCTAACTGAGTCCTGCCAATTCAATCTGCACATGTGCGGCTCTCATGTTTACGGATGTGAGGAGAAGCAAAGTAGTGAACAGTGAATACAGAACATTTCATCAGAAATGATCAAACACGTTTTCCTAACCGGACCTCCGGGTAAGTATAAAACACAACGCAAGACAGCACGGGACGGGAAGTTGTTCAGAAACGCTGTGAAGTTGTGACTGCTGATAACTAACGTTAGCTATAGACATGATGCCACCCAATACAATGTAACAGCAGTAGTTCAGCTAATACCTAAAACTATTTATAAGCTGACGCTTGAGTGTGTTGATTTCCAATGGAACGCAGCATTGTGCTGAGAGGCAGATAGGTTGGACCTTTCAAACTGTATGCACAGACGGCTTGACAGAAATGGGAGCAGAAGGTGAATGTTCGACTTTTGTTGCACACATATCCAGATGATGCTGCGAACCATTTTGCACAAATAATTACTGTCAGGCCTTGATCACACCTACAGGATATTTTGGGCAAAATGGTATGCGGGCACATCTCAAATGGTGTGTGTGCGCGCTTAACCTGGAGACGTGTGTTGGTCTGCAGTCAGTCAGTAGTGTTGTTCCAGGGTGTAGTGTGCTCCACACATACAAGTCGGTGCAAAAGCGCTGGTCCTGGGCGTTATTTTAAGTACCACGCAAGCTCGAGTATACGTTAATTAGTACACACTAGCTCTAGTAATTTTGTTGTTTACATTTTAACTACCAGCTGAACACTGGACTGTCAAGCTCACCCTATTTCTCTTTGGATTGGTGGATACATCTCATTATTTGAATATTCGTTGATATTACAATTGTACTCGATGACAAGTGAGATGCTAGCCTAATGAATATTCATAGGCGTCTCGGATTTCAACAGGGACAACTGATATAAAGTGTTTTTTCTCAAAGTTGCCGGGATGTCATGTGCATCAACTTATATCCGTGTCCTACACTCGAAAGAACCTCCGCATTACCAACTTCTATTAGATCAAATGAGCCTCAAGTATTGAAATAGCTATTCATTTTCAATTTGACAAAATTTGACACTCATTGCCCCCCATACAAACCCCCCTCACTTGCTTAATAATGAATGATCTCCTTTAAATGGACATATTTTGGTGTGAGTAAACCCTCTCGCTTCGCCTCTTCCTCTCTGGTGCATCCCAGTTTCCACTGGTTAGGGTTAGATTCCAAAGCCACAAAGTCCAAATTAGCTACAAAAGTTTGCATTCTCATCTTAATTTAACAATAGGGTTAGGCATAAGGTTAGCAGTGTGGTTGGGTTTAAAATCACATTTTAAGAATATAATTTTTCAGAAATGGGAGGGTTTTAGCCAGAATTATGACTTTGTGGCTGTGTTAACTAGAGACAACGTGTATCCCAGGCAGATCCTGAGTGTCCTGATTTCCTCCGTAAAGTGAATGGTGTGCCCTTCGCCAAATACTAACATAAAACAACTCCATTCATGACTCAGTACTTTACATTATGATCAAATATTGCATTTCTGTTGATAGTCATGGTTCGAAGGCCCCAACAAGACAAAAGTACTTCATTTGGGATTTGACACGACCCTCTTCTATTGTGAAGGTGTGGGTAAGACCACCCTGGTCCAGAAGGCCTGTGACGTAATAGTGTCTTCGGGTGTGTCTGTGGAGGGCTTCTACACCCAGGAGGTCAGGGAGGGGAGGCGCAGGGTCGGTTTCGACGTTGTTACTGTGGCCGGACAGAGAGGAAACTTGTCCAGAGTCAGGTAGGTTTCAGTCACGTTACATAATCAACCAAAATGGTCTACCTATTTCTGTAAGGACCGGTTCCCCAGACACAGATTGAGCCAAGTTCAGGACTTAAAAAACATTTTCATTGAACATTCTCTATTGTTACTTATCAAATCGAGGTTTATTGGCCACGTTGGCCGAATACAACAAGTGCAGACTTTACTGTGAAATGCTGACTGACAAGCCCTTAACCAACAGTGCAGACCTTACTGTGAAATGCTGACTGACAAGCCCTTAACCAACAGTGTAGACCTTACTGTGAAATGCTGACTGACAAGCCCTTAACCAACAGTGCAGTTCAAGAAGAAAATATTTACCAAGTAGACTAAAATACAAAGTAACACAATAAGAATAATGAGTTATATAGAAGGCCTAAAAGGGTATTTACAGAGTCAATGTGGACTAAATACAAAGTAACACAATAAGAATAATGAGGTTATATACAGGGGGTGAAGGCCTATATACAGGGTATTACGGTACAGAGTCAATGTGGAGGCTATATACAGGGAGCCTATATACAGGGTACAGAGTCAATGTGGGGGCTATATACAGGGTATTACGGTACAGAGTCAATGTGGAGGCTATATACAGGGTATTACGGTACAGAGTCAATGTGGAGGCTATATACAGGGTATTACGGTACAGAGTCAATGTGGAGGCTATATACAGGGTATTACGGTACAGAGTCAATGTGGAGGCTATATACAGGGGGTGGAGCCTATATACAGGGTATTACGGTACAGAGTCAATGTGGAGGCTATATACAGGGTATTACGGTACAGAGTCAATGTGGAGGCTATATACAGGGTATTACGGTACAGAGTCAATGTGGAGGCTATATACAGGGTATTACGGTACAGAGTCAATGTGGAGGCTATATACAGGGTATTACGGTACAGAGTCAATGTGGAGGCTATATACAGGGTATTACGGTACAGAGTCAATGTGGAGGCTATATACAGGGTGTTACGGTACAGAGTCAATGTGGAGGCTATATACAGGGTATTACGGTACAGAGTCAATGTGGAGGCTATATACAGGGTATTACGGTACAGAGTCAATGTGGAGGCTATATACAGGGTATTACGGTACAGAGTCAATGTGGAGGCTATATACAGGGTATTACGGTACAGAGTCAATGTGGAGGCTATATACAGGGTATTACGGTACAGAGTCAATGTGGAGGCTATATACAGGGTATTACGGTACAGAGTCAATGTGGAGGCTATATACAGGGTGTTAATGGGAGGCTATACAGACAGAGTCAATGTGGAGGCTATATACAGGGTATTACGGTACAGAGTCAATGTGGAGGCTATATACAGGGTATTACGGTACAGAGTCAATGTGGAGGCTATATACAGGGTATTACGATACAGAGTCAATGTGGAGGCTATATACAGGGTATTACGGTACAGAGTCAATGTGGAGGCTATATACAGGGTATTACGGTACAGAGTCAATGTGGAGGCTATATACAGGGTATTACGGTACAGAGTCAATGTGGAGGCTATATACAGGGTATTACGGTACAGAGTCAATGTGGAGGCTATATACAGGGTGTTACGGTACAGAGTCAATGTGGAGGCTATATACAGGGTATTACGGTACAGAGTCAATGTGGAGGCTATATACAGGGTGTTACGGTACAGAGTCAATGTGGAGGCTATATACAGGGGGTAACGGTACAGAGTCAATGTGGAGGCTATATACAGGGTGTTACGGTACAGAGTCAGTGTGGAGGCTATATACAGGGTATTACGGTACAGAGTCAATGTGGGGGCTATATACAGGGTATTACGGTACAGAGTCAATGTGGAGGCTATATACAGGGTATTACGGTACAGAGTCAATGTGGAGGCCATATACAGGGGGTTACGGTACAGAGTCAATGTGGAGGCTATATACAGGGGGTTACGGTACAGAGTCAATGTGGAGGCTATATACAGGGTGTTACGGTACAGAGTCAATGTGGAGGCTATATACAGGGTATTACGGTACAGAGTCAATGTGGAGGCTATATACAGGGGCTACCGGTACAGAGTCAATGTGGAGGCTATATACAGGGTGTTACGGTACAGAGTCAATGTGGAGGCTATATACAGGGGGTTACGGTACAGAGTCAATGTGGAGGCTATATACAGGGTGTTACGGTACAGAGTCAATGTGGAGGCTATATACAGGGTATTACGGTACAGAGTCAATGTGGAGGCTATATACAGGGTGTTACGGTACAGAGTCAATGTGGAGGCTATATACAGGGGGTACCGGTACAGAGTCAATGTGGAGGCTATATACAGGGTATTACGGTACAGAGTCAATGTGGAGGCTATATACAGGGTATTACGGTACAGAGTCAATGTGGAGGCTATATACAGGGTATTACGGTACAGAGTCAATGTGGAGGCTATATACAGGGTATTACGGTACAGAGTCAATGTGGAGGCTATATACAGGGGTACCAGTACAGAGTCAATGTGGAGGCTATATACAGGGGTACCAGTACAGAGTCAGTGTGGAGGATATATACAGGGGTTACGGTACAGAGTCAATGTGGAGGCGATATACAGGGTATTACGGTACAGAGTCAATGTGGAGGCTATATACAGGGGCTACCGGTACAGAGTCAATGTGGAGGCTATATACAGGGGTTACGGTACAGAGTCAATGTGGAGGCTATATACAGGGGTTACGGTACAGAGTCAATGTGGAGGCTATATACAGGGTGTTACGGTACAGAGTCAATGTGGAGGCTATATACAGGGTATTACGGTACAGAGTCAATGTGGAGGCTATATACAGGGGTACCAGTACAGAGTCAATGTGGAGGCTATATACAGGGGGTACCGATACAGAGTCAATGTGGAGGCTATATACAGGGGGTATTACGGTACAGAGTCAATGTGGAGGCTATATACAGGGGTACCAGTACAGAGTCAATGTGGAGGCTATATACAGGGTATTACGGTACAGAGTCAATGTGGAGGCTATATACAGGGTATTACGGTACAGAGTCAATGTGGAGGCTATATACAGGGGGTACCAGTACAGAGTCAATGTGGAGGCTATATACAGGGGGTACCAGTACAGAGTCAGTGTGGAGGATATATACAGGGGGTACCCGTACAGAGTCAATGTGGAGGCGATATACAGGGTATTACGGTACAGAGTCAATGTGGAGGCTATATACAGGGGGTACCGGTACAGAGTCAATGTGGAGGCTATATACAGGGGGTTACGGTACAGAGTCAATGTGGAGGCTATATACAGGGTATTACGGTACAGAGTCAATGTGGAGGCTATATACAGGGTATTACGGTACAGAGTCAATGTGGAGGCTATATACAGGGTATTACGGTACAGAGTCAATGTGGAGGCTATATACAGGGGGTACCAGTACAGAGTCAATGTGGAGGCTATATACAGGGGGTACCGATACAGAGTCAATGTGGAGGCTATATACAGGGGGTACCGGTACAGAGTCAATGTGGAGGCTATATACAGGGGGTACCAGTACAGAGTCAATGTGGAGGCTATATACAGGGTATTACGGTACAGAGTCAATGTGGAGGCTATATACAGGGTATTACGGTACAGAGTCAATGTGGAGGCTATATACAGGGTATTACGGTACAGAGTCAATGTGGAGGCTATATACAGGGGGTACCGGTACAGAGTCAATGTGGAGGCTATATACAGGGGGTACCAGTACAGAGTCAATGTGGAGGCTATATACAGGGTATTACGGTACAGAGTCAATGTGGAGGCTATATACAGGGTATTACGGTACAGAGTCAATGTGGAGGCTATATACAGGGTATTACGGTACAGAGTCAATGTGGAGGCTATATACAGGGGGTACCGGTACAGAGTCAATGTGGAGGCTATATACAGGGTATTACGGTACAGAGTCAATGTGGAGGCTATATACAGGGGGTACCAGTACAGGGTCAATGTGGCAATGTGGAGGCTATATACAGGGGGTACCGGTACAGAGTCAATGTGGAGGCTATATACAGGGGGTACCGGTACAGAGTCAATGTGGAGGCTATATACAGGGGGTACCGGTACAGAGTCAATGTGGAGGCTATATACAGGGGGTACCGGTACAGAGTCAATGTGGATGCTATATACAGGGGGTACCGGTACAGAGTCAATGTAGAGGCTATATACAGGGGGTACCGGTACAGAGTCAATGTGGAGGATATATACAGGGTATTACGGTACAGAGTCAATGTGGAGGCTATATAGAGGGGGTACCAGTACAGAGTCAATGTGGAGGCTATATACAGGGGGTACCGGTACAGAGTCAATGTGGAGGCTATATACAGGGGGTACCGGTACAGAGTCAATGTGGAGGCTATATACAGGGGGTACCAGTACAGAGTCAATGTGGAGGCTATATACAGGGTATTACGGTACAGAGTCAATGTGGAGGCTATATACAGGGTATTACGGTACAGAGTCAATGTGGAGGCTATATACAGGGGGTACCAGTACAGAGTCAATGTGGAGGCTATATACAGGGGGTACCAGTACAGAGTCAATGTGGAGGCTATATACAGGGGGTACCAGTACAGAGTCAGTGTGGAGGATATATACAGGGGGTACCAGTACAGAGTCAATGTGGAGGCTATATACAGGGGGTACCGGTACAGAGTCAATGTGGAGGCTATATACAGGGTATTACGGTACAGAGTCAATGTGGAGGCTATATACAGGGTATTACGGTACAGAGTCAATGTGGAGGCTATATACAGGGTATTACGGTACAGAGTCAATGTGGAGGCTATATACAGGGGGTACCGGTACAGAGTCAATGTGGAGGCTATATACAGGGTATTACGGTACAGAGTCAATGTGGAGGCTATATACAGGGTATTACGGTACAGAGTCAATGTGGAGGCTATATACAGGGTATTACGGTACAGAGTCAATGTGGAGGCTATATACAGGGGGTACCAGTACAGAGTCAATGTGGAGGCTATATACAGGGGGGTACCGGGACAGAGTCAATGTGGAGGCTATATACAGGGGTACCGGTACAGAGTCAATGTGGAGGCTATATACAGGGGTACCAGTACAGAGTCAATGTAGAGGCTATATACAGGGGGTACCGGTACAGAGTCAATGTGGAGGCTATATACAGGAGGTACCGGTACAGAGTCAATGTGGAGGCTATATACAGGAGGTACCAGTACAGAGTCAATGTGGAGGCTATATACAGGGGGTACCGGTACAGAGTCAATGTGGAGGCTATATACAGGGGTACCAGTACAGAGTCAATGTGGAGGCTATATACAGGGGGTACCGGTACAGAGTCAATGTGGAGGTTATATACAGGGTGTTACGGTACAGAGTCAATGTGGAGGCTATATACAGGGGGTACCGGTACAGAGTCAATGTGGAGGCTATATACAGGGGGTACCGGTACAGAGTCAATGTGGAGGTTATATACAGGGTGTTACGGTACAGAGTCAATGTGGAGGCTATATACAGGGGGTACCGGTACAGAGTCAATGTGGAGGCTATATACAGGGTGTTACGGTACAGAGTCAATGTGGAGGCTATATACAGGGGGTACCGGTACAGAGTCAATGTGGAGACTATATACAGGGGGTACCGGTACAGAGTCAATGTAGAGACTATATACAGGGGGTGGAGGCTATATACAGGGGGTACCAGTACAGAGTCAGTGTGGAGGCTATATACAGGGTACAACAGTACAGAGTCAATGTGGAGGCTATATACAGGGGGTACCAGTACAGAGTCAATGTGGAGGCTATATACAGGGAGGTACCGGTACAGAGTCAATGTGGAGACTATATACAGGGGGTGGAGGCTATATACAGGGGGTACCAGTACAGAGTCAATGTGGAGGCTATATACAGGGTACAACAGAGTCAAGAGTCAATGGGGTGGAGGCTATATACAGGGGTACCAGTACAGAGTCAGTGTGGAGGCTATATACAGGGTACAACAGTACAGAGTCAATGTGGAGGCTATATACGGGGTACCAGAGAGTCAATGTGGAGACTATATACAGGGGTGGAGGCTATATACAGGGGTACCAGTACAGAGTCAATGTGGAGGCTATATACAGGGGGTACCGGTACAGAGTCAATGTGGAGGCTATATACAGGGGGTACCGGTACAGAGTCAATGTGGAGGCTATATACAGGGGGTACCGGTACAGAGTCAATGTGGAGGCTATATACAGGGGGTACCGGTACAGAGTCAATGTGGAGGCTATATACAGGGGGTACCGGTACAGAGTCAATGTGGAGGCTATATACAGGGGGTACCGGTACAGAGTCAATGTGGAGGCTATATACAGGGGGTACCGGTACAGAGTCAATGTGGAGGCTATATACAGGGGGTACCAGTACAGAGTCAATGTGGAGGCTATATACAGGGGGTACCGGTACAGAGTCAATGTGGAGGCTATATACAGGGTACAACAGTACAGAGTCAATGTGGAGGCTATATACAGGGTGTTACGGTACAGAGTCAATGTGGAGGCTATATACAGGGTGTTACGGTACAGAGTCAATGTGGAGCCTATATACAGGGGGTACCAGTACAGAGTCAATGTGGAGGCTATATACAGGGTGTTACGGTACTGAGTCAATGTGGAGGCTATATACAGGGGGTACCAGTACAGAGTCAATGTGGAGGCTATATACAGGGGGGTACCGGTACAGAGTCAATGTGGAGGCTATATACAGGGTATTACGGTACAGAGTCAATGTGGAGGCTATATACAGGGAGGTACCGGTACAGAGTCAATGTGGAGACTATATACAGGGGTGGAGGCTATATACAGGGGGTCCAGTACAGAGTCAATGTGGAGGCTATATACAGGGGGTACCAGTACAGAGTCAATGTGGAGACTATATACAGGGGGTGGAGGCTATATACAGGGGGTACCGGTACAGAGTCAATGTGGAGGCTATATACAGGGTGTTATGGTACCGAGTCAGTGTGCGGGGGTACAGGCTAGTTGAGGTAATCTGTACATGCAGGTGGGGCCGAAGTGACTATGCATAGATAACAAACAGTAGCAGCAGTGTTCAAGAGGGGGAGGGTCAATTTTCTGGTGGCGATTTTCAGTCCAGGGTTTGGCTTAATCTGTGTGACTGGGAAACAGTCCCTTATGTGTTAATGTGTTTTCTCTACTGTCTTTGTTCTGTTCAGAGAGAAGTCTGTTGCTTCACATGGAGGGAGGGAGTACACTGTAGGACAGTATGTAGTGGATGTACCTTCGTTTGAGAACCTGGCTCTACCTCTCTTCAGAAACGTATGTTATTATTGCACTTTTTAACTAAGCAGTGATTTTCCTCCTATGTCAGGGTCGTGATCAGTGATTTCCCTCCCATGTCAGGGTCGTGATCAGTGATTTCCCTCCCATGTCAGGGTCGTGAGCAGTGATTTCCCTCCCATGTCAGGGTCGTGAGCAGTGATTTTCCTCCCATGTCAGGGTCGTGAGCAGTGATTTCCCATCATGTCAGGGCAGTGATTTCCCTCATGTCAGGGTGATTTTCCTCCCATGTCAGGGTCGTGAGCAGTGATTTCCCTCATGTCAGGGTCGTGAGCAGTGATTTTCCTCCCATGTCAGGGTCGTGAGCAGTGATTTCCCTCATGTCAGGGTCGTGAGCAGTGATTTCCCTCATGTCAGGGTCGTGAGCAGTGATTTCCCTCATGTCAGGGTTGTGGGCAGTGATTTTCCTCCTATGTCAGGGTCGTGAGCAGTGATTTCCCTCATGTCAGGGTCGTGAGCAGTGATTTCCCTCATGTCAGGGTCGTGAGCAGTGATTTCCCTCATGTCAGGGTCGTGAGCAGTGATTTCCCTCATGTCAGGGTCGTGAGCAGTGATTTCCCTCATGTCAGGGTCGTGAGCAGTGATTTCCCTCATTCAGCACCAGTCAACAGTTTGGACACCTACTCATTCCAGGGTTTTTCTTTATTTTTACTATTTTCAACATTGTATAATAATAGTGAAGACATCAAAACTATGAAATGACACATATGGAATCATGTAGTAACCAGTGTTAAACAAATCAAATATATTTGACATTCTTCAAAGTAGCCACCATTTGCCTTGATTTTTTTTTTGCACTCTTGACATTCTCTGGTAGTAGAGTAGAGTAGGCCCACAGCAGCCCTAGTAGTAGAGTAGAGTAGGCCCACAGCAGCCCTAGTAGTAGAGTAGAGTAGGCCCACAGCAGCTCTAGTAGTAGAGTAGAGTAGGCCCACAGCAGCTCTGGGAGTAGAGTAGAGTAGGCCCACAGCAGCCCTAGTAGTAGAGTAGAGTAGGCCCACAGCAGCTCTAGTAGTAGAGTAGAGTAGGCCCACAGCAGCTCTAGTAGTAGAGTAGAGTAGGCCCACAGCAGCTCTGGGAGTAGAGTAGAGCCCCACAGCAGCCTAGTAGTAGAGTAGAGTAGGCCCACAGCAGCTCTAGTAGTAGAGTAGAGTAGGCCCACAGCAGCTCTAGTAGTAGAGTAGAGTAGGCCCACAGCAGCTCTGGGAGTAGAGTAGAGTAGGCCCACAGCAGCCCTAGTAGTAGAGTAGAGTAGGCCCACAGCAGCTCTAGTAGAGTAGAGTAGGCCCACAGCAGCCCTAGTAGTAGAGTAGAGTAGGCCCACAGCAGCTCTGGGAGTAGAGTAGAGTAGGCCCACAGCAGCCCTAGTAGTAGAGTAGAGTAGGCCCACAGCAGCCCTAGTAGTAGAGTAGAGTAGGCCCACAGCAGCTCTAGTAGTAGAGTAGAGTAGGCCCACAGCAGCTCTAGTAGTAGAGTAGAGTAGGCCCACAGCAGCTCTAGTAGTAGAGTAGAGTAGGCCCACAGCAGCTCTAGTAGTAGAGTAGAGTAGGCCCACAGCAGCTCTAGTAGTAGAGTAGAGTAGGCCCACAGCAGCTCTAGTAGTAGAGTAGAGTAGGCCCACAGCAGCCCTAGTAGTAGAGTAGAGTAGGCCCACAGCAGCTCTGGGAGTAGAGTAGAGTAGAGTAGGCCCACAGCAGCCCTAGTAGTAGAGTAGAGTAGGCCCACAGCAGCTCTAGTAGTAGAGTAGAGTAGGCCCACAGCAGCTCTAGTAGTAGAGTAGAGTAGGCCCACAGCAGCTCTGGGAGTAGAGTAGGCCCACAGCAGCTCTAGTAGTAGAGTAGAGTAGGCCCACAGCAGCTCTGGGAGTAGAGTAGAGTAGGCCCACAGCAGCCCTGAGAGTAGAGTAGAGTAGGCCTACAGCAGCTCTGAGAGTAGAGTAGAGTAGGCCCACAGCAGCTCTAGTAGTAGAGTAGAGTAGGCCCACAGCAGCCCTAGTAGTAGAGTAGAGTAGGCCCACAGCAGCTCTAGTAGTAGAGTAGAGTAGGCCCACAGCAGCCCTAGTAGTAGAGTAGAGTAGGCCCACAGCAGCTCTAGTAGTAGAGTAGAGTAGGCCCACAGCAGCTCTGGGAGTAGAGTAGAGTAGGCCCACAGCAGCCCTAGTAGTAGAGTAGAGTAGGCCCACAGCAGCCCTAGTAGTAGAGTAGAGTAGGCCCACAGCAGCTCTAGTAGTAGAGTAGAGTAGGCCCACAGCAGCTCTGGGAGTAGAGTAGAGTAGGCCCACAGCAGCCCTAGTAGTAGAGTAGAGTAGGCCCAGCAGCTCTAGTAGTAGAGTAGGCCCCACAGCAGCTCTAGTAGTAGAGTAGAGTAGGCCCACAGCAGCTCTGGGAGTAGAGTAGAGTAGGCCCACAGCAGCCCTAGTAGTAGAGTAGAGTAGGCCCACAGCAGCTCTAGTAGTAGAGTAGAGTAGGCCCACAGCAGCTCTAGTAGTAGAGTAGAGTAGGCCCACAGCAGCTCTGGGAGTAGTAGGCCCACAGCAGCCCTAGTAGTAGAGTAGAGTAGGCCCACAGCAGCTCTAGTAGTAGAGTAGAGTAGGCCCACAGCAGCCCTAGTAGTAGAGTAGAGTAGGCCCACAGCAGCTCTGGGTAGTAGAGTAGAGTAGGCCCACAGCAGCCTAGTAGTAGAGTAGAGTAGGCCCACAGCAGCCCTAGTAGTAGAGTAGAGTAGGCCCACAGCAGCTCTAGTAGTAGAGTAGAGTAGGCCCACAGCAGCTCTAGTAGTAGAGTAGAGTAGGCCCACAGCAGCTCTAGTAGTAGAGTAGAGGGCCCACAGCAGCTCTAGTAGTAGAGTAGAGTAGGCCCACAGCAGCTCTAGTAGTAGAGTAGAGTAGGCCCACAGCAGCCCTAGTAGTAGAGTAGAGTAGGCCCACAGCAGCTCTGGGAGTAGAGTAGAGTAGAGTAGGCCCACAGCAGCTCTGTAGAGTAGAGTAGGCCCACAGCAGCTCTAGTAGTAGAGTAGAGTAGGCCCACAGCAGCTCTAGTAGTAGAGTAGAGGCCCACAGCAGCTCTGGGAGTAGAGTAGGCCCACAGCAGCTCTAGTAGTAGAGTAGAGTAGGCCCACAGCAGCTCTGTAGTAGAGTAGAGTAGGCCCACAGCAGCCCTAGTAGTAGAGTAGAGTAGGCACAGCAGCTCTGGGAGTAGAGTAGAGTAGAGTAGGCCCACAGCAGCTCTAGTAGTCTGCAGCTCTAGTAGTAGAGTAGAGTAGGCCCACAGCAGCTCTGGGAGTAGAGTAGGCCCACAGCAGCTCTAGTAGTAGAGTAGAGTAGGCCCACAGCAGCTCTAGTAGTAGAGTAGAGTAGGCCCACAGCAGCTCTGGGAGTAGAGTAGAGTAGGCCCACAGCAGCCTGAGTAGAGTAGAGTAGGCCTACAGCAGCTCTGAGAGTAGAGTAGAGTAGGCCCACAGCAGCTCTAGTAGTAGAGTAGAGTAGGCCCACAGCAGCCTAGTAGTAGAGTAGAGTAGGCCCACAGCAGCTCTAGTAGTAGAGTAGAGTAGGCCCACAGCAGCTCTGAGCAGGCCCACAGCAGCTCTAGTAGTAGAGTAGAGTAGGCCCACAGCAGCTCTGGGAGTAGAGTAGAGTAGGCCCACAGCAGCTCTGAGAGTAGAGTAGAGTAGGGCTACAGCAGCTCTGAGAGTAGAGTAGAGCCACAGCAGCTCTGAGTAGTAGGCCCACAGCAGCTCTGGTAGTAGTAGAGTAGGCCCACAGCAGCTCTGAGTAGAGTAGAGTAGGCCCACAGCAGCTCTGGGAGTAGAGTAGAGTAGGCCCACAGCAGCTCTGGGAGTAGAGTAGAGTAGGCCCACAGCTGCTCTGGGAGTAGAGTAGAGTAGGCCCACAGCAGCTCTGAGAGTAGAGTAGAGTAGGCCCACAGCAGCTCTGAGAGTAGAGTAGAGTAGGCCCACAGCAGCTCTGGGAGTAGAGTAGAGTAGGCCCACAGCAGCTCTAGTAGTAGAGTAGAGTAGGCCCACAGCAGCTCTAGTAGTAGAGTAGAGTAGGCCCACAGCAGCTCTGGGAGTAGAGTAGAGTAGGCCCACAGCAGCCCTAGTAGTAGAGTAGAGTAGGCCCACAGCAGCTCTAGTAGTAGAGTAGAGTAGGCCCACAGCAGCTCTGGGAGTAGAGTAGAGTAGGCCCACAGCAGCCCTAGTAGTAGAGTAGAGTAGGCCCACAGCAGCTCTAGTAGTAGAGTAGAGTAGGCCCACAGCAGCCCTAGTAGTAGAGTAGAGTAGGCCCACAGCAGCTCTGGGAGTAGAGTAGAGTAGGCCCACAGCAGCCCTAGTAGTAGAGTAGAGTAGGCCCACAGCAGCTCTAGTAGTAGAGTAGAGTAGGCCCACAGCAGCTCTGGGAGTAGAGTAGAGTAGGCCCACAGCAGCCCTAGTAGTAGAGTAGAGTAGGCCCACAGCAGCTCTAGTAGTAGAGTAGAGTAGACCCACAGCAGCTCTAGTAGTAGAGTAGAGTAGGCCCACAGCAGCTCTAGTAGTAGAGTAGAGTAGGCCCACAGCAGCTCTAGTAGTAGAGTAGAGTAGGCCCACAGCAGCTCTAGTAGTAGAGTAGAGTAGGCCCACAGCAGCCCTAGTAGTAGAGTAGAGTAGGCCCACAGCAGCTCTGGGAGTAGAGTAGAGTAGAGTAGGCCCACAGCAGCCCTAGTAGTAGAGTAGAGTAGGCCCACAGCAGCTCTAGTAGTAGAGTAGAGTAGGCCCACAGCAGCTCTAGTAGTAGAGTAGAGTAGGCCCACAGCAGCTCTGGGAGTAGAGTAGGCCCACAGCAGCTCTAGTAGTAGAGTAGAGTAGGCCCACAGCAGCTCTAGTAGTAGAGTAGAGTAGGCCCACAGCAGCTCTGGGAGTAGAGTAGAGTAGGCCCACAGCAGCCCTGAGAGTAGAGTAGAGTAGGCCTACAGCAGCTCTGAGAGTAGAGTAGAGTAGGCCCACAGCAGCTCTAGTAGTAGAGTAGAGTAGACCCACAGCAGCCCTAGTAGTAGAGTAGAGTAGGCCCACAGCAGCTCTAGTAGTAGAGTAGAGTAGGCCCACAGCAGCTCTGAGAGTAGAGTAGAGTAGGCCCACAGCAGCTCTGGGAGTAGAGTAGAGTAGGCCCACAGCAGCCCTGAGAGTAGAGTAGAGTAGGCCCACAGCAGCTCTGAGAGTAGAGTAGAGTAGGCCCACAGCAGCTCTAGTAGTAGAGTAGAGTAGGCCCACAGCAGCTCTGGGAGTAGAGTAGAGTAGGCCCACAGCAGCTCTGAGAGTAGAGTAGAGTAGGGCTACAGCAGCTCTGAGAGTAGAGTAGAGTAGGGCCACAGCAGCTCTGAGAGTAGAGTAGAGTAGGCCCACAGCAGCTCTGGTAGTAGAGTAGAGTAGGCCCACAGCAGCTCTGAGAGTAGAGTAGAGTAGGCCCACAGCAGCTCTGGGAGTAGAGTAGAGTAGGGCTACAGCAGCTCTAGTAGTAGAGTAGAGTAGGGCTACAGCAGCCCTGAGAGTAGAGTAGAGTAGGCCCACAGCAGCTCTGAGAGTAGAGTAGAGTAGGCCCACAGCAGCTCTGAGAGTAGAGTAGAGTAGGCCCACAGCAGCTCTGAGAGTAGAGTAGAGTAGGCCCACAGCAGCTCTAGTAGTAGAGTAGAGTAGGGCTACAGCAGCCCTGAGAGTAGAGTAGAGTAGGCCCACAGCAGCTCTGAGAGTAGAGTAGAGTAGGCCCACAGCAGCTCTGAGAGTAGAGTAGAGTAGGCCTACAGCAGCTCTAGTAGTAGAGTAGAGTAGGCCCACAGCAGCTCTAGTATATCAACCATATAGTTGTTCTTTGTGGTGAGTGATGTTGTCTCTAACCTCACTCTCTTTCTCTGTGTTTTAGCTTGACTCTTCATGCAGTAGCAACCATCAGGTGTTTATCATTGATGAGGTTGGTAAAATGGAGCTGTTCAGCCAGGCGTTCATCAGGTCAGTCAGACAGACCCTGGACTCTCCAGTCTTCTCTGTCCTGGGGACTATACCCCTCCCTTCAGGAAAACCACTGGGTTTCGTGGAGGAGATACGGACCAGGACTGACGTCACTGTCTTCACTGTGAGTACATTCACATTCACACACACACCATTAATCTCACTCTCTGTATTTATCTAATCTTACCTGCCTCATTGTAGGGACGTCAAATGTTCAGCCTACTGCACAGACTGTATGGTGTCAGACCCTATGGAGTCTGTCTGGTTAAATTGTCTGGTTAAATTGTTCTCAGACCCTATGGAGTCTGTCTGGTTAAATTGTCTGGTTAAATTGTTCTCAGACCCTATGGAGTCTGTCTGGTTAAATTGTCTGGTTAAATTGTTCTCAGACCCTATGGAGTCTGTCTGGTTAAATTGTCTGGTTAAATTGTTCTCAGACCCTATGGAGTCTGTCTGGTTAAATTGTCTGGTTAAATTGTTATCAGAGCCTTTTTTATTTATTTTTTTATTTCACCTTTATTTAACCAGGTAGGCTAGTTGAGAACACCTTTATTTAACCAGGTAGGCTAGTTGAGAACAAGTTCTCATTTGCAACTGCGACCTGGCCAAGATAAAGCATAGCAGTGTGAACAGACAACACAGAGTTACACATGGTGTAAACAATTAACAAGTCAATAACACAGTAGAAAAAAAATGGGCAGTCTATATACAATGTGTGCAAAAGGCATGAGGTAGGCGAATAATACAATTTTGCAAATTAACACTGGAGTGATAAATGATCAGATGGTCATGTACAGGTAGAGATATTGGTGTGCAAAAGAGCAGAAAAGTAAATAAAAAAAATAAAATAAAAAATAAATAAGAAAAAAACAGTATAAAAACAGTATGGGAATGAGGTAGGTGAAAATGGGTGGGCTATTTACCAATAGACTATGTACAGCTGCAGCGATCGGTTAGCTGCTCGGATAGCTGATGTTTGAAGTTGGTGAGGGAGATAAAAGTCTCCAACTTCAGCGATTTTTGCAGTTCGTTCCAGTCACAGGCAGCAGAGTACTGGAACGAAAGGCGGCCAAATGAGGTGTTGGCTTTAGGGATGATCAGTGAGATACACCTGCTGGAGCGCGTGCTACGGATGGGTGTTGCCATCGTGACCAGTGAACTGAGATAAGGCAGAGCTTTACCTAGCATGGACTTGTAGATGACCTGGAGCCAGTGGGTCTGGCGACGAATATGTAGCGAGGGCCAGCCGACTAGAGCATACAAGTCGCAGTGGTGGGTGGTATAAGGTGCTTTGGTGACAAAACAGATGGCACTGTGATAGACTGCATCCAGTTTGCTGAGTAGAGTGTTGGAAGCCATTTTGTAGATGACGTCGCCGAAGTCGAGGATCGGTAGGATAGTCAGTTTTACTAGGGTAAGCTTGGCGGCGTGGGTGAAGGAGGCTTTGTTGCGGAATAGAAAGCCGACTCTTGATTTGATTTTCGATTGGAGATGTTTGATGTGAGTCTGGAAGGAGAGTTTGCAGTCTAGCCAACACCTAGGTACTTATAGATGTCCACATATTCAAGGTCGGAACCATCCAGGGTGGTGATGCTAGTCGGGCATGCGGGTGCAGGCAGCGATCGGTTGAAAAGCATGCATTTGGTTTTACTCGCGTTTAAGAGCAGTTGGAGGCCACGGAAGGAGTGCTGTATGGCATTGAAGCTCGTTTGGAGGTTAGATAGCACAGTGTCCAATGACGGGCCGAAAGTATATAGAATGGTGTCGTCTGCGTAGAGGTGGATCAGGGAATCGCCCGCAGCAAGAGCAACATCATTGATATATACAGAGAAAAGAGTCGGCCCGAGAATTGAACCCTGTGGCAGCCCCATAGAGACTGCCAGAGGACCGGACAGCATGCCCTCCGATTTGACACACTGAACTCTGTCTGCAAAGTAATTGGTGAACCAGGCGAGAAACCGAGGCTATTGAGTCTGCCGATAAGAATATGGTGATTGACAGAGTCGAAAGCCTTGGCGAGGTCGATGAAGACGGCTGCACAGTACTGTCTTTTATCGATGGCGGTTATGATATCGTTTAGTACCTTGAGCGTGGCTGAGGTGCACCCGTGACCGGCTCGGAAACCAGATTGCACAGCGGAGAAGGTACGGTGGGATTCGAGATGGTCAGTGACCTGTTTGTTGACTTGGCTTTCGAAGACCTTAGATAGGCAGGGCAGGATGGATATAGGTCTATAGCAGTTTGGGTCCAGGGTGTCTCCCCCTTTGAAGAGGGGGATGACTGCGGCAGCTTTCCAATCCTTGGGGATCTCAGACGATATGAAAGAGAGGTTGAACAGGCTGGTAATAGGGGTTGCGACAATGGCGGCAGATAATTTCAGAAATAGAGGGTCCAGATTGTCAAGCCAAGCTGATTTGTACGGGTCTAGGTTTTGCAGCTCTTTCAGAACATCTGCTATCTGGATTTGGGTAAAGGAGAACCTGGAGAGGCTTGGGCGAGGAGCTGCGGGGGGGAGCTGTTGGCCGAGGTTGTAGTAGCCAGGCGGAAGGCATGGCCAGCCGTTGAGAAGTGCTTATTGAAGCTTTCGATAATCGTGGATTTATCGGTGGAGACCGTGTTACCTAGCCTCAGTGCAGTGGGCAGCTGGGAGGAGGTGCTCTTGTTCTCCATGGACTTCACAATGTCCCAGAACTTTTTGGAGTTGGAGCTACAGGATGCAAACTTCTGCCTGAAGAAGCTGGCCTTAGCTTTCCTGACTGACTGCGTGTATTGGTTCCTGACTTCCTGAACAGTTGCATATCACGGGGCTATTCGATGCTATTGCAGTCCGCCACAGGATGTTTTTGTGCTGGTCGAGGGCAGTCAGGTCTGGAGTGAACCAAGGGCTGTATCTGTTCTTGGTTCTGCATTTTTTTGAACGGAGCATGCTTATCTAAAATGGTGAGGAAGTTACTTTTAAAGAATGACCAGGCATCCTCAACTGATGGGATGAGGTCAATGTCCTTCCAGGATACCCGGGCCAGGTCGATTAGAAAGGCCTGCTCACAGAAGTGTTTTAGGGAGCGTTTGACAGTGATGAGGGTGGTCGTTTGACTGCGGCTCCGTGGCGGATACAGGCAATGAGGCAGTGATCGCTGAGATCCTGGTTGAAGACAGCGGAGGTGTATTTGGAGGGCCAGTTGGTCAGGATGACGTCTATGAGGGTGCCCTTGTTTACAGAGTTAGGGTTGTACCTGGTGGGTTCCTTGATGATTTGAGTGAGATTGAGGGCATCTAGCTTACATTGTAGGACTGCCGGGGTGTTAAGCATATCCCAGTTTAGGTCACCTAACAGAACAAACTCTGAAGCTAGATGGGGGCGATCAATTCACAAATGGTGTCCAGGGCACAGCTGGGAGCTGAGGGTGGTCGGTAGCAGGCGGCAACAGTGAGAGACTTATTTCTGGAGAGGGTAATTTTCAAAATTAGTAGTTCGAACTGTTTGGGTATGGACCTGGAAAGTATGACATTACTTTGCAGGCTATCTCTGCAGTAGACTGCAACTCCGCCCCCTTTGGCAGTTCTATCTTGACGGAAGATGTTATAGTTGGGTATGGAAATCTCTGAATTTTTGGTGGCCTTCCTGAGCCAGGATTCAGACACGGCAAGGACATCAGGGTTAGCAGAGTGTGCTAAAGCAGTGAGTAAAACAAACTTGGGGAGGAGGCTTCTGATGTTGACATGCATAAAACCAAGGCTTTTTCGATCACAGAAGTCAACAAATGAGGGTATCTGGGGACATGCAGGGCCTGGGTTTACCTCCACATCACCCGCGGAACAGAGAAGGAGTAGTATGAGGGTGCGGCTAAAGGCTATCAAAACTGGTCGCCTAGAGCGTTGGGGGCAGAGGATAAGAGGAGCAGGTTTCTAGGCATGGTAGAATATATTCAGGGCATAATGCGCAGACAGGGGTATGGTGGGGTGCGGGTACAGCGGAGGTAGGCCCAGGCACTGGGTGATGATGAGAGAGGTTGTATCTCTGGACATGCTGGTTGTAATGGGTGAGGTCACCGCATGTGTGGGAGGTGGGACAAAGGAGGTAACAGGGGTATGCAGAGTGGGTCTAGGGGCTCCATTGTGAACTAAAACAATGATAACTAACCTGAACAACAGTATACAAGGCATATTGACATCTGAGAGAGACATACAGCGAGGCATACAGTAATCACAGGTGTTGAATTTGGAAAGCTAGCTAAAAACAGTAGGCGAGGCTAATCCGCTAGCACAACAAACAGCAGGTAAAATGGCGTTGACTAGGCAACGGGGCCGACAGGTAAGACAAACAAGCAGAAAGGAGTGCCGTGATTAATGGACAGTCCAGCGTGCGTCAGCTATGTAGCCAAGAGATCAGTGTCCAGGGGGCAGCGGTGGATGGGCAGGGGGGCTGGGCTGGCGAGTGTTATCCAGCTTTTTAAAAAAACTAACAATGACTAAATAGCTTGTAGCTAGTTAGCTGGTTAGCGTCTGGAGGTTCTTGAGTGTGTCATAAAAATAAAAATAAGAGTAAAAGTAATAGCGATTCCGTATCACATTGGGTGAGGCAGGTTTCCGGAAGGTATAAACAAATTAAAAATCAAAAAGAGATAGAAAGTAAATGGGGTCAGAGAGTGATTGGGACGCGGTGGTTCAGACGGTTAGCAGGCCTATGCTAACAGGCTAACAGTTCGTAGGCCCGAGCTAGACAAGGTAGCAGTTAGCGGACCGGAGCTTGACAAGCTAGCCGTTAGCAGGCCGAATTAGCAAGCAGGGAGATAGCGAGGGCTAGAGAGTTAACCTTTGGGGGACGTCGCGATGGGGTGAGTCTGTTTATTCCTCTTCATGCGGTGAGCTGGAGATACAGCGATTCAGAAAGCATGCGGGCCTTGGCCAGCAGATGGATCTTTGGCGATGTCGCAGCGGAAAAGCCTGTTGAAACCCCTTCGGACGATTATGTCGGCGGACCAGTCGTGATGGATCGGCGGGGCTCCGTGTCGGCAGTAGAGGGTCCAGGCCAATTGGCAAAATAGGTATTGTTGGACCTCTTCGGTTAGTCGGGAGATGGGCTTAGCTCGAGGCTAGCTCCAGGCTAACTGGTGCTTGCTCTGGGACAGAGACGTTAGCCAGGAGTAGCCACTCGGATTGCAGCTAGCTAGTTGCGATGATCCGGTGTAAAGGTTCAGAGCTTGCGGTAGGAATCCGGAGATGTGGTAGAGAAAAAGCCGTCTGATATGCTTTGGGTAGATGGGTAGATGTCGCGCTGGTGTCCTAGTTAGCGTTGAAGACCGCTAGCAGTGGCTAGCTACTAGCTAGTAGCTAGTTAGCTGGCTAGCTTCTGATGAGGGTTCCGATTCTAAAGTATAGAAAAAGCAGATCCGTACCACATTGGGTGATGCGGGTTGCAGGAGAGTATATTCAGCCTGTAGTTGGAAAGTGAGATTAAAATATGTACGAAATATATACAGAACAAAAATGAGGAAAAACTATATTTACACTATACAGGACGGGACAAGACAAAACACACGTCCGACTGCTACGCTCCTATGGAGTCTCTCGTTAAATTGTCTGGTTAAATTGTCTGGTTAAATTGTCTGGTTAAATTGTCTGGTTAGATTGTTCTCAGACCCTAATTGGTCTATGACCCTATGGAGTCTGGTTAAATTGGTCTATGACCCCTGGTTAAATTGGTCTATGACCCTATGGAGTCTGGTTAAATTGGTCTATGACCCTATGGAGTCTGGTTAAATTGGTCTATGACCCTATGGAGTCTGGTTAAATTGGTCTATGACCCTATGGAGTCTGGTTAAATTGGTCTATGACCCTATGGAGTCTGGTTAAATTGTTCTTAGGAGCTTTTCAGCAGTAGTAATAATTAGATGTCAGTAACCAGGTTTCCATCTAACCTTTATATAATTTGACATTATAGCCATTTATTTGACGCTCATATCCAGAGCCACTTACATGAGTTAGTGTGTACATTTTCACAGTGGTCCCCCGTGGGAATCAACCCACAACCCTGGCGTTACAAGCACCATGCTCTACCAACACTTTACGTTTGTTATATATATATATATCTATATATATATATATATATATATATATAATAATACAATGTCTTTCAAAAGTATTCACCCCCTTGGCGTTTTTTGTATTTTGTTGCATTACAACCTGTAATTTAAATTGATTTTTATTTTTATTTCATGTTATGGACAGTCACAAAATAGTCCTGATTGGTGAATCGAAATAAAACTTATTTTAAAAAAATCTAAAAAGTAAAAAACGTAAAAGTGGCGCGTCCATATGTTTTCACTCCCTTTGCCATGAAGCCCCTAAATAAGATCTGGTGCAACCAATTCCCTTCAGAAGTCCCATAATTAGTTGAAGTCCACCTGTGTGCAATCTAATTGTCACATGATCTCAGTGTATATACACACACATGTTCTGAAAGGCCGCGGAGTCTGCAACACATCTAAGCAAGGGGCACCACCAGGCAAGCGGCACTATGAAGACCAAGGAGCTCTCCAAACAGGTCAGGGACAAAGCTGTGGATAAGTACAGATCAGGGTTGGGTTATAAAATAATATCCCAAACTCATGGACCAGGCAAGGAGGGCATTAATCAGAGAGGCAACAAAGAGACCAAAGATAACCCTGAAGGAGCTGCAAAGCTCCACAGCGGAGATTGGAGTATCTGTCCATAGGACCACTTTAAGCCGTACACTCCACAGAGCTGGGCTTTACGGAAGAGTGGCCAGAGAAAATCCATTGCTTAAAGAAAAAAATAAGCCAACACGTTTGGTGTTCGCCAAACGTTTGGTGTCTGCTGGCAAACCCAACACCTCACCCCAAGAACACCATGGGGATGTTTTTCATCGGCAGGGACTGGGAAACTGGTCAGAATTGAAGGAATGATGAATGGAGCTAAATACAAGGAAATTCTTGAGGGAAACCTGTTTCAGTCTTCCAGAGATTTGAGACTGGGAAGGAGGTTCACCTTCCAGCAGGACAATGACTCGAAGCATGCTGCTAAAGCAACACTCGTGTGGTTTAAGGGGAAACATTTAAATGTCTTAGAATGGCCTAGTCAAAACCAAGACCTCAACCCAATTGAGAATCTGTGGTATGACTTAAAGATTACTGTACAATATTTTGTGCTTGTTTCAAAATAAAACATATTTTGCATCTTCAAAGTGGTAGGCATGTTGTGTAAATCAAAAGATGCAAACCCCCCAAAAATCTATTTTAATTCCAGGTTGTAAGGCACCAAAATAGGAAAAATGCCAAGGGGGGTGAATACTTTTGCAAGCCACTGTATGTATGTATGTACGTACTCACTCACATGATCCTTTACAGTATAGCATGGTGGATACCATTATCCTTTTACCATGTAGAATGTATAGCATGGTGTATACCATTACCCTTTACAGTATAGCATGGTGTATACCATTATCCTTTACAGTATAGCATGGTGGAGACCATTATCCTTTACAGTATAGCATGGTGGATACCATTATCCTTTACAGTATAGCGTGGTGGAGACCATTATCCTTTACAGTATAGCATGGTGGAGACCATTATCCTTTACAGTATAGCATGGTGGAGACCATTATCCTTTACAGTATATCATGGTGGATACCATTATCCTTTACAGTATAGCATGGTGGAGACCATTATCCTTTACAGTATAGCATGGTGGAGACCATTATCCTTTACAGTATAGCATGGTGGAGACCATTATCCTTTACAGTATAGCATGGTGGATACCATTATCCTTTACAGTATAGCATGGTGTATACCATTATCCTTTACAGTATAGCAAGGTGGATACCATTATCCTTTTACCATGTAGAATGTATAGCATGGTGTATACCATTATCCTTTACATTATAGCATGGTGTATACCATTATCCTTTACAGTATAGCATGGTGGATACCATTATCCTTTACAGTATAGCATGGTGGATACCATTATCCTTTACAGTATAGCATGGTGGATACCATTACCCTTTACAGTATAGCATGGTGGATACCATTATCCTTTACAGTATAGCATGGTGGATACCATTATCCTTTACAGTATAGCATGGTGGATACCATTACCCTTTACAGTATAGCATGGTGGAGACCATTATCCTTTACAGTATAGCATGGTGGATACCATTATCCTTTACAGTATAGCATGGTGGATACCATTATCCTTTACAGTATAGCATGGTGGATACCATTACCCTTTACAGTATAGCATGGTGGATACCATTATCCTTTACAGTATAGCATGGTGGATACCATTACCCTTTACAGTATAGCATGGTGGATACCATTACCCTTTACAGTATAGCATGGTGGATACCATTATCCTTTACAGTATAGCATGGTGTATACCATTATCCTTTACAGTATAGCATGGTGGATACCATTACCCTTTACAGTATAGCATGGTGGATACCATTACCCTTTACAGTATAGCATGGTGGATACCATTATCCTTTTACCATGTAGAATGTATAGCATGGTGGATACCATTATCCTTTACAGTATAGCATGGTGGATACCATTATCCTTTACGGTATAGCATGGTGGATACCATTATCCTTTACAGTATAGCATGGTGGATACCATTATCCTTTACAGTATAGCATGGTGGGTACCATTATCCTTTTACCATGTAGAATGTATAGCATGGTGTATACCATTATCCTTTACAGTATAGCAAGGTGGATACCATTATCCTTTACAGTATAGCATGGTGGATACCATTATCCTTTTACCATGTAGAATGTATAGCATGGTGTATACCATTATCCTTTACAGTATAGCATGGTGGATACCATTATCCTTTACAGTATAGCATGGTGGATACCATTATCCTTTACAGTATAGCATGGTGGATACCATTACCCTTTACAGTATAGCATGGTGGATACCATTATCCTTTACAGTATAGCATGGTGGATACCATTACCCTTTACAGTATAGCATGGTGGATACCATTACCCTTTACAGTATAGCATGGTGGATACCATTATCCTTTACAGTATAGCATGGTGTTTACCATTATCCTTTACAGTATAGCATGGTGGATACCATTACCCTTTACAGTATAGCATGGTGGATACCATTACCCTTTACAGTATAGCATGGTGGATACCATTATCCTTTTACCATGTAGAATGTATAGCATGGTGGATACCATTATCCTTTACAGTATAGCATGGTGGATACCATTATCCTTTACAGTATAGCATGGTGGATACCATTATCCTTTACAGTATAGCATGGTGGATACCATTATCCTTTACAGTATAGCATGGTGGGTACCATTATCCTTTACGGTATAGCATGGTGGATACCATTATCCTTTACAGTATAGCATGGTGGATACCATTATCCTTTACAGTATAGCAAGGTGGATACCATTATCCTTTACAGTATAGCATGGTGGATACCATTACACTTTACAGTATAGCATGGTGGATACCATTATCCTTTTACCATGTAGAATGTATAGCATGGTGGATACCATTATCCTTTACAGTATAGCATGGTGGATACCATTATCCTTTACAGTATAGCATGGTGGATACCATTACCCTTTACAGTATAGCATGGTGGATACCATTATCCTTTACGGTATAGCATGGTGGATACCATTATCCTTTACAGTATAGCATGGTGGATACCATTGCCCTTTACAGTATAGCATGGTGGATACCATTATCCTTATAGCATGGTGGACACAGTATAGCATGGTGGATACCATTATCCTTTACAGTATAGCATGGTGGATACCATTATCCTTTACAGTATAGCATGGTGGATACCATTATCCTTTACAGTATAGCATGGTGGATACCATTATCCTTTACAGTATAGCATGGTGGATACCATTATCCTTTACAGTATAGCATGGTGGATACCATTATCCTTTACAGTATAGCATGGTGGATACCATTATCCTTTACAGTATAGCATGGTGGAGACATTATCCTTTACAGTATAGCATGGTGCGATACCATTATCCTTTACGGTATAGCATGGTGGATACCATTATCCTTTACAGTATAGCATGGTGGAGACCATTATCCTTTACAGTATAGCATGGTGGATACCATTATCCTTTACAGTATAGCATGGTGGAGACCATTATCCTTTACAGTATAGCATGGTGGATACCATTATCCTTTACAGTATAGCATGGTGGATACCATTATCCTTTACAGTATAGCAAGGTGGATACCATTATCCTTTACAGTATAGCATGGTGGAGACCATTATCCTTTACAGTATAGCATGGTGGATACCATTATCCTTTACAGTATAGCATGGTGGATACCATTATCCTTTACAGTATAGCATGGTGGGGATTAAACATGAAATCATGCGTGACTAAACCAGATCCATCCATCAGGATCAATATTAGTGATATTAACTGTTAGATCTGGTTCCATCCATCAGGAACACTACGCTCTTGCTGCTGTGGTATCACTTAAACATCTTTGGTCGTGTGTTTCTCCCCCCCCGGCCTTCCCTCCTCTCTCTCAGGTCTCCAAGGAGAACAGAGATGTTATATTACCAGAGGTTGTGTCAGCTCTAAAGGACTGCCTCAAACAAAGTGCTAAGTAGGTGGAAGTTATCCAAGGTCAGTGGAACATCATGGAGGGCATTCAGAAACACAGCAGCACTCTGAACTAGACCCTGATGAACAAGACCGACCCTGATGAACAAGACCGACCCTGATGAACAAGACCGACCCTGATGAACAAGACCGACCCTGATGAACGAGACCGACCCTGATGAACGAGACCGACCCTGATGAACGAGACCGACCCTGATGAACGAGACCGACCCTGATGAACGAGACCGACCCTGATGAACGAGACCGACCCTGCTGAACGAGACCGACTCTGAAGAACGAGACCGACACTGATGAACGAGACCGACCCTGAAGAACTAGACCGACCCTGAAGAACGAGACCGACCCTGAAGAACGAGACCCACCCTGATGAACAAGACCGACCCTGATTGGTGGATGTTGGCCAGCACTCTGAACCAGACCGACCCTGATTGGTGGATGTTGGCCAGCACTCTGAACCAGACCGACCCTGATTCGTGGATGTTGGCCAGGACTCTGAACTAGACCGTCCCTGATTGGTGGATGTTGGCCAGCACTCTGAACCAGACCGACCCTGATTGGTGGATGTTGGCCAGGACTCTGACCTTGACCGTCCCTGATTGGTGGATGTTGGCCAGGACTCTGACCTTGACTGTCCCTGATTGGTGGATGTTGGCCTGCACTCTGTACTAGACTGACCCTGATGAACTAGACTGACCCTGATGGATGGATGTTGGCCAATACTCTGTAATAGACCATGGCCACCTATCCATCCCCAGCTTACAATTGGCTCATTCATCCCCCCCTCCTCTCCCCTGTAACTATTCCCCAGGTCATTGCTGTAAATGAGAATGTTTTCTCGGTCAACTTACCTGGTAAAATAACAAAAAAATCAATAAAAATGTAATAAAACAATGATTTAATTAATTCTGAAAACTGCCACATTCAGTGCTTCAACCAATGATAATGTTGGAAGATTAGTGATGAATATAATTATAAAATGGAGAATAGTGTACAATAATAGACTATATCCTGGTCAATTGCCTGCACCAACCGTGGAACTGTGTGATTACATCGCCATGTGTTAGGGCTTGGTCTGCTCTCCTCTCCATGGCTATTAGCATGTCTTACTTCATATTGTCAACTTTACTAATGATCTTCATTAACAACCACACGGCCGTGACGGCGTTTACAAAGAAAGCAAATGAAGGTAAACCAAACAGTGAAATGACTGGAATGATAATGTGGACTATACCAACTGAAGGGAACTAACAGTAAATGGGCAGTTGTGTTGTTATCAGACCTACTGATGGTCCATATTGTTATCAGACCTAGTGATGGTCCATATTGTTATCAGACCTAGTGATGGTCCATATTGTTATCAGGCCTACTGATGGTCCATATTGTTATCAGACCTAGTGATGGTCCATATTGTTATCAGACCTACTGATGGTCCATATTGTTATCAGACCTACTGATGGTCCATATTGTTATCAGACCTACTGATGGTCCATATTGTTATCAGACCTAGTGATGGTCCATATTGTTATCAGACCTACTGATGGTCCATATTGTTATCAGACCTAGTGATGGTCCATATTGTTATCAGGCGTACTGATGGTCCATATTGTTATCAGGCCTAGTGATGGTCCATATTGTTATCAGGCCTAGTGATGGTCCATATTGTTATCAGGCCTAGTGATGGTCCATATTGTTATCAGACCTAGTGATGGTCCATATTGTTATCAGGCCTAGTGATGGTCCATATTGTTATCAGGCCTAGTGATGGTCCATATTGTTATCAGGCCTAGTGATGGTCCATATTGTTATCAGACCTAGTGATGGTCCATATTGTTATCAGACCTAGTGATGGTCCATATTGTTATCAGGCCTACTGATGGTCCATATTGTTATCAGGCCTACTGATGGTCCATATTGTTATCAGACCTACTGATGGTCCATAAGACACACCTCCATTAATACAGTGTATCTGTAGACACACCTCCATTAATACAGTGTATCTGTAGACACACCTCCATTAATACAGTGTATCTGTAGACACACCTCCTCCACACCTCCATTAACACAGTGTATCTGTAGACACACCTCCATTAATACAGTGTAGCTATAGACACACCTCCTCCACACCTCCATTAATACAGTGTATCTATAGACACACCTCCTCCACACCTCCATTAATACAGTGTATCTGTAGACACACCTCCTCCACACCTCCATTAATACAGTGTATCTGTAGACACACCTCCTCCACACCTCCATTACAGTGCATCTGTAGACACACCTCCATTAATACAGTGTATCTATAGACACACCTCCATTAATACAGTGTATATATAGACACACCTCCATTAATACAGTGTATCTGTAGACACACCTCCATTAATACAGTGTATCTGTAGACACACCTCCATTAATACAGTGTATATATAGACACACCTCCATCAGTGTATCAGACACCTCCATTAATACAGTGTATCTGTAGACACACCTCCATTAATACAGTGTATCTGTAGACACACCTCCATTAATACAGTGTATCTGTAGACACACCTCCATTAATACAGTGTATACCTCCATTAATACAGTGTATCTGTAGACACACCTCCATTAATACAGTGTATCTGTAGACACACCTCCATTAATACAGTGTATCTATAGACACACCTCCATTAATACAGTGTATCTATAGACACACCTCCATTAATACAGTGTATCTGTAGACACACCTCCATTAATACAGTGTATCTATAGACACACCTCCATTAATACAGTGTATCTGTAGACACACCTCCTCCACACCTCCATTAATACAGTGTATCTGTAGACACACCTCCATTAATACAGTGTATCTGTAGACACACCTCCATTAATACAGTGTATCTGTAGACACACCTCCATTAATACAGTGTATCTGTAGACACACCTCCTCCTCCACACCTCCATTAATACAGTGTATCTATAGACACACCTCCATTAATACAGTGTATCTATAGACACACCTCCATTAATACAGTGTATCTGTAGACACACCTCCATTAATACAGTGTATCTGTAGACACACCTCCATTAATACAGTGTATCTGTAGACACACCTCCATTAATACAGTGTATCTGTAGACACACCTCCATTAATACAGTGTATCTATAGACACACCTCCTCCACACCTCCATTAATACAGTGTATCTATAGACACACCTCCATTAATACAGTGTATCTATAGACACACCTCCATTAATACAGTGTATCTGTAGACACACCTCCTCCACACCTCCATTAATACAGTGTATCTATAGACACACCTCCATTAATACAGTGTATCTTTAGACACACCTCCTCCACACCTCCATTAATACAGTGTATCTGTAGACACACCTCCATTAATACAGTGTATCTGTAGACACACCTCCTCCACACCTCCATTAATACAGTGTATCTGTAGACACACCTCCTCCACACCTCCATTAATACAGTGTATCTATTGACACACCTCCTCCACACCTCCATTAATACAGTGTATCTGTAGACACACCTCCATTAATACAGTGTATCTGTAGACACACCTCCATTAATACAGTGTATCTGTAGACACACCTCCTCCACACCTCCATTAATACAGTGTATCTGTAGACACACCTCCTCCACACCTCCATTAATACAGTGTATCTGTAGACACACCTCCATTAATACAGTGTATCTGTAGACACACCTCCTCCACAACTCCATTAATACAGTGTATCTGTAGACACACCTCCATTAATACAGTGTATCTGTAGACACACCTCCTCCACACCTCCATTAATACAGTGTATCTGTAGACACACCTCCATTAATACAGTGTATCTGTAGACACACCTCCATTAATACAGTGTATCTGTAGACACACCTCCATTAATACAGTGTATCTATAGACACACCTCCTCCACACCTCCATTAATACAGTGTATCTATTGACACACCTCCTCCACAACTCCATTAATACAGTGTATCTATTGACACACCTCCATTAATACAGTGTATCTGTAGACACACCTCCTCCACCACACCTCCATTAATACAGTGGATCTATTGACACACCTCCATGAATACAGTGTAGCTATAGACACACCTCCATTAATACAGTTTATCTGTAGACACACCTCCTCCACACCTCCATTAATACAGTGTATCTGTAGACACACCTCCACACCTCCATTAATACAGTGTATCTATTGACACACCTCCATTAATACAGTGTATCTGTACACACCATTAATCAGTGTATCACACACCTCCATTAATACAGTGTATCTGTAGACACACCTCCTCCACACTCCATTAATACAGTGTATCTGTAGACACACCTTAATACAGTGTATCTATAGACACACCTCCATTAATACAGTGTATCTATAGACACACCTCCATTTAATACAGTGTATCTATAGACACACCTCCATTAATACAGTGTATCTATAGACACACCTCCTGCACAACTCCATTAATACAGTGTATCTGTAGACACACCTCCATTAATACAGTGTATCTATAGACACACCTCCATTAATACAGTGTATCTGTAGACACACCTCCATTAATACAGTGTATCTATAGACACACCTCCATTAATACAGTGTATCTATAGACACACCTCCATTAATACAGTGTATCTATAGACACACCCATCCATTAATACAGTGTATCTATAGACACACCTCCATTAATACAGTGTATCTATAGACACACCTCCATTAATACAGTGTATCTGTAGACACACCTCCATTAATACAGTGTATCTGTAGACACACCTCCATTAATACAGTGTATCTGTAGACACACCTCCATTAATACAGTGTATCTGTAGACACACCTCCATTAATACAGTGTATCTGTAGACACACCTCCATCCATTAATACAGTGTATCTGTAGACACACCTCCATCAGTGTATCTGTACACACCTCCATCCATAATACAGTGTATCTGTAGACACACCTCCATCCACACCTCCATTAATACAGTGTATCTGTAGACACACCTCCTCCACAACTCCATTAATAGAGTGTATCTGTAGACACACCTCCATTAATACAGTGTATCTGTAGACACACCTCCTCCACACCTCCATTAATACAGTGTATCTGTAGACACACCTCCATTAATACAGTGTATCTGTAGACACACCTCCATTAATACAGTGTATCTGTAGACACACCTCCATTAATACAGTGTATCTATAGACACACCTCCTCCACACCTCCATTAATACAGTGTATCTATTGACACACCTCCTCCACAACTCCATTAATACAGTGTATCTATTGACACACCTCCTCCACAACTCCATTAATACAGTGTATCTGTAGACACACCTCCTCCACCACACCTCCATTAATACAGTGGATCTATTGACACACCTCCATGAATACAGTGTAGCTATAGACACACCTCCATTAATACAGTTTATCTGTAGACACACCTCCTCCACACCTCCATTAATACAGTGTATCTGTAGACACACCTCCTCCACACCTCCATTAATACAGTGTATCTATTGACACAACTCCATTAATAGAGTGTATCTGTAGACACACCTCCATTAATGCAGTGTATCTATAGACACACCTCCATTAATGCAGTGTATCTATAGACACACCTCCATTAATGCAGTGTATCTATAGACACACCTCCATTAATACAGTGTATCTATAGACACACCTCCATTAATACAGTGTATCTATAGACACACCTCCATTAATACAGTGTATCTATAGACACACCTCCATTTAATACAGTGTATCTATAGACACACCTCCATTAATACAGTGTATCTATAGACACACCTCCTCCACACCTCCATTAATACAGTGTATCTGTAGACACACCTCCATTAATACAGTGTATCTGTAGACACACCTCCATTAATACAGTGTATCTATAGACACACCTCCATTAATACAGTGTATCTGTAGACACACCTCCATTAATACAGTGTATCTGTAGACACACCTCCTCCACACCTCCATTAATACAGTGTATCTATAGACACACCTCCATTAATACAGTGTATCTGTAGACACACCTCCATTAATACAGTGTATCTGTAGACACACCTCCATTAATACAGTGTATCTGTAGACACACCTCCATTAATACAGTGTATCTGTAGACACACCTCCATTAATACAGTGTATCTGTAGACACACCTCCATTAATACAGTGTATCTATAGACACACCTCCATTAATACAGTGTATCTATAGACACACCTCCATTAATACAGTGTATCTGTAGACACACCTCCTCCACACCTCCATTAATACAGTGTATCTGTAGACACACCTCCTCAGTGTATCTGTAGACACACCTCCTCCACACCTCCATTAATACAGTGTATCTGTAGACACACCTCCTCCACACCTCCATTAATACAGTGTATCTGTAGACACACCTCCTCCACAACTCCATTAATACAGTGTATCTGTAGACACACCTCCATTAATACAGTGTATCTGTAGACACACCTCCATCCATGTATCTGTAGACACAGTGTATCTGTAGACACACCTCCATTAATACAGTGTATCTGTAGACACACCTCCATTAATACAGTGTATCTGTAGACACACCTCCTCCACCACACCTCCATTAATACAGTGTATCTGTAGACACACCTCCTCCACACCTCCATTAATACAGTGTATCTGTAGACACACCTCCATTAATACAGTGTATCTGTAGACACACCTCCTCCTTAATACAGTGTATCACACTCCATTAATACAGTGTATCTATAGACACACCTCCATTAATACAGTGTATCTGTAGACACACACTCCATTAATACAGTGTATCTGTAGACACACCTCCATTAATACAGTGTATCTATAGACACACCTCCATTAATACAGTGTATCTGTAGACACACCTCCATTAATACAGTGTATCTGTAGACACACCTCCATTAATACAGTGTATCTATAGACACACCTCCATTAATACAGTGTATCTATAGACACACCTCCATTAATACAGTGTATCTTTAGACACACCTCCTCCACACCTCCATTAATACAGTGTATCTGTAGACACACCTCCATTAATACAGTGTAGCTATAGACACACCTCCATTAATACAGTGTATCTGTAGACACACCTCCTCCACACCTCCATTAATACAGTGTATCTGTAGACACACCTCCATTAATACAGTGTATCTATAGACACACCTCCTCCACACCTCCATTAATACAGTGTATCTGTAGACACACCTCCTCCACACCTCCATTAATACAGTGTATCTATAGACACACCTCCATTAATACAGTGTATCTGTAGACACACCTCCATTAATACAGTGTATCTGTAGACACACCTCCTCCACACCTCCATTAATACAGTGTATCTGTAGACACACCTCCACACCTCCATTAATACAGTGTATCTGTAGACACACCTCCATTAATACAGTGTATCTGTAGACACACCTCCATTAATACAGTGTATCTGTAGACACACCTCCATTAATACATTGTATCTGAAGACACACCTCCATTAATACAGTGTATCTGTAGACACACCTCCATTAATACAGTGTATCTGTAGACACACCTCCATTAATACAGTGTATCTGTAGACACACCTCCATTAATACAGTGTATCTATAGACACACCTCCATTAATACAGTGTATCTATAGACACACCTCCATTAATACAGTGTATCTATTGACACACCTCCATTAATACAGTGTATCTATAGACACACCTCCATTAATACAGTGTATCTATAGACACACCTCCATTAATACAGTGTATCTGTAGACACACCTCCATTAATACAGTGTATCTATAGACACACCTCCTCCACACCTCCATTAATACAGTGTATCTGTAGACACACCTCCATTAATACAGTGTATCTGTAGACACACCTCCTCCACACCTCCATTACAGTGTATCTGTAGACACACCTCCATTAATACAGTGTATCTGTAGACACACCTCCATTAATACAGTGTATCTATAGACACACCTCCTCCACACCTCCATTAATACAGTGTATCAGTAGACACACCTCCTCCACACCTCCATTACAGTGTATCTGTAGACACACCTCCATTAATACAGTGTATCTGTAGACACACCTCCTCCACACCTCCATTACAGTGTATCTGTAGACACACCTCCATTAATACAGTGTATCTGTAGACACACCTCCAGCGACAGCCCGCAACCTGAAGGATCTGGAGAAGGTCTACAAGGTCTATAAAATCATACAATGTGATTTTCTCTCACAGTTGAAGTGTACCTTTGATAAAAATTACAGACCTCTACATGCTTTGTAAGTAGGAACACCTGCAAAATCGGCAGTGTATCAAATACTTGTTCTCCCCACTGTATGTATGTATGTATGTGTGTGTGTGTGTGTGTGTGTGTATGTATATATATTAGCGGCTACTCTACTGGACCAGTCAACAGTTTGGACACACCTACTCATTCCAGGGTTTTTCTTTATTTTTACTATTTTCTACATTGTAGAATAATAGTGAAGACATCAAAACTATGATATAACACATATTGAATCATGTAGTAACCCAAAAAGTGTTTTGGCTAAAATGTCCTGGTACTGGGTAAAGTTCATGATGCCGTTGACCTTACCAAGGGCCCCGGACCAGTGGAAGGTCAATAGCCCCATAACATTACAGATCCACCAGCATGTTCTACAGTAGCTGTGGGCTCCTTTTGCTCCACTGGTCCGGGGCTCTTGGTAAGGTCAACGGCATCATGAACTTTTATCCAGTACCAGGACATTTTAGCCAAAAAAATGGTTGCCTCTGCACACATCAAAATCCACAAATGAATGGTTATTTGGCCACAAAATCAACATTTTGCAATGGCCACCTCAGTCTCCGGACTGAAAACCCATTGGAAACTGGTGGTTTGAATAGAAGAGGGCAATGGGCCACAATCCCTCCTAATGTGTTCTCCAACTAATAAAGCATTTTAGAAAAAGGCTCATTGCCGTTATCCTCACAAGGTGTGGTATTGAAAGGCAATATGTACATTGTTAAGTCATGCCAATAAAGTAATTTGAATTGAATTGAAATGTACTGAAAACAGGTGTGAATAAAAAGACGACTTTAAGGATCTGCCCCTTCTGTAGAGAGAAGAGGAGGTCCTAGAGGGTTTAAACTAAATCTTCTGTAGAGGTCCTTAAGAGGGTTTAAACTAAATCTTCTGTAGAGGTCCTTAAGAGGGTTTAAACTAAATCTTCTGTAGAGGTCCGAGGTTTTAAACTAAATCTCTTTATCTGAGCAGTTTATCAAAGGTGTCAATCATTTATCAAGGTGTCAATCATTTATCAAGGTGTCAATCATTTATCAAGGTGTCAATCATTTATCAAGGTGTCAATCATGTCAGGGCCCACTATTATCCAGGACATACAGCTTGTTTTACCTGTATTTTTACAGGTAAACCTCCAGGTGGCCCCCAACCTCCAGGGGGCCCCCAACCTCCAGGGGGCCACCAACCTCCAGGGGGCCCCCAACATCCAGGGGGCCCCAACCTCCAGGGGGCCCCCAACCTCCAGGGAGCCCCCAACCTCCAGGGGGCCCCAACCTCCAGGGGGCCACCAACCTCCAGGGAGCCACCAACCTCCAGGGAGCCACCAACCTCCAGAGGGCCCCAACCTCCAGGGAGCCACCAACCTCTAGGGGGCCCCCAACCTCCAGGGGGCCCCAACCTCCAGGGGGCCCCAACCTCCAGGGAGCCACCAACCTCTAGGGGGCCCCCAACCTCCAGGGGGCCCCAACCTCCAGGGGGCCCCAACCTCTAGGGGGCCCTAACCTCCAGAGGGCCCCAACCCAAAAATAAATAATAATATGAACAGGATATAAGCAATGGTGAATCGCAGGAAATCAGCTTTAAAACTGCAAGATAATATACAAGGCAGTAAAAACACAGCAGTCCACATGATACAAAACACATCAGTCCACATGATACAAAACACATCAGTCCACATGATACAAAACACATCAGTCCACATGATACAAAACACATCAGTCCACATGATACAAAACACATCAGTCCCATAAGCATTTTAGAAAAAGGAGCCATTGCCGTTATCCTCTGAACCAATCCAGATACAAAACACAGCAGTCCACATGATACAAA
This sequence comes from Oncorhynchus nerka, assembly GCF_034236695.1. Taxonomy (NCBI): domain Eukaryota; kingdom Metazoa; phylum Chordata; class Actinopteri; order Salmoniformes; family Salmonidae; genus Oncorhynchus; species Oncorhynchus nerka. Next base: position 570,314 of record NC_088418.1, on the reverse strand, counting down.
ACACAGCAGTCCACATGATACAAAACACATCAGTCCACATGATACAAAACACAGCAGTCCACATGATACAAAACACAGCAGTCCACATGATACAAAACACATCAGTCCACATGATACAAAACACAGCAGTCCACATGATACAAAACACATCAGTCCACATGATACAAAACACAGCAGTCCACATGATACAAAACACAGCAGTCCACATGATACAAAACACAGCAGTCCACATGATACAAAACAACCAACAGAAGGATGAGCGTCTTAATAAGATATCAAATCTATCACCATGCAGTGCAGAAATCTCACACAGACATCCAAACTACACAGCATGGTTCAAACAAATAGATTAGCTACTGTATGTAGTAGCAGGTGTCATTTAATGAGCACCACACATTAATACACAAAGCCTGCTTGGTTTCCAATCCTTATTGAGTAAAAATACAGAGTACAGCAGCCCTCACATAGCAAACTCAAGACGTCAGAGTTCAGACGTGCTGCTATGATGTTAACTTCAGTCCGTTATAACTCAGCTGTCGGGCAAGAAAGGACTGTAAAAGTAAAAAAGGACTTCATAAATATCAAATAAAATTTTATTTGTCACATGCGCTGAATACAACAGTGAAATGCTTTCTTACAAGCCCTTAACCAACGATGATGCAGTTTTAAGAAAATACCAAAAGAAAGGTAAGAGAAATATGTGATTGATTGATAACAGCTTCAGTCTTTCTTCCCAAAGAACTTGTTGAAGACAGACTTCTTGCGTGGCGGAGGCAGACTGGACCTCAGAGATGGTTCCTGGTCATGGTGGTACATTGCTTGGTGCTGGTGAAGCTGCCTTCTTGTAGTAGAGTCCTGGTGATATGAGTGGTGCTGCCATCCATCCAGGAGGGGGCGCTGTGGGTCAGTGTGACTGGTGATAGATGGACCACTACCATCACAACTGCGAGTGGGAGAAGCGGCAGACTGCTTGTCTCCTATAATCATAGTCACGGAGTAGTTTGACCCACAGTCCAGACCCACTGATCCGTAGTCCCGGCCTCTGCCTCCAGGGGGCAGCAACGCTGGTTTAATATTCTGGTACCTTGCTGAGAGAGAAGAACATGTGCATAAATACCAGACAGATTCTTTTTTTTCCATTCAAGTCCTAGCATAGTTAAAGGTGCTCAGGTCTGAGAGAGCTATTGGGCTGAGCAGTGAGTGAGGCTGAGGGGAACTGGGTGGGTAGTGATCGTGGGGTGGTCAGGTATTAGGTGGCAGGTATTGGTGAGGTGAGGGGAACTTGCATTAGTGTCTGTGATGTGTTACTTACCTGAGGTAAATGAGTGACACTTGTTCACTTGACTGAGCCAGTCCTGACCACCTCTATAGACAGAGGAGAAAGGAGGAGAGACAGAGGAGTGGAGGGAGAATGGAGGGATGGAGGAGGAGTTGTGGAGGGAGAAAGGAGAGATGGAGGAGTGCAAGGAGGAAGGACTGTTCTCCATGTATCTACCACACAGTTTCTGTCTCAGGGAGTCATAGTTATCTTCTAGAGAGAGTGGGAGATAGAGAGAGACAGAGGGGGGAGAGAGAGAGAGACGGGGGTATAGAGAGAGTGTGGAACAGCGAGAGAGAGACAGGGGGGATAGAGAGAGTGTGGAACAGCGAGAGAGAGACAGGGGGATAGAGAGAGTGTGGAACAGCGAGAGAGAGACAAGGGGGATAGAGAGAGTGTGGAACAGCGAGAGAGAGACAGGAGGGGGATAGAGAGAGTGTGGAACAGCGAGAGAGAGGCAGAGGGGGATAGAGAGAGTGTGGAACAGCGAGAGAGGCAGGGGGATGGGGGTGGAACAGAGACAGGGGGGGGGGATAGAGAGAGTGTGGGGGAACAGCGGGGGATAGAGAGAGTGTGGAACAGCGGGATGGGGGATAGAGAGAAAAGGAGAGCGAGACAGGGGGGGAGAGAGAGTGTGGAGAGGGAGAGAGGTGGGGGTGCGAGACAGAGGGAGGAGGGGATGGGGGAGGGGGAACAGGCGAGAGAGACGGGAGAGGGAGAGAGGAGGGGTGCGAGACAGAGGGAGGAGGGTGGGAGGGGGAACAGGCGAGAGACGGGAGAGGGAGAGAGGAGGGGTGCGAGACAGAGGGAGGACGGTGGGAGGGGGAACAGGCGAGAGAGACAAAGGGAGAGGGAGAGGGAGAGGGAGGGAGCGAGACAGAGGGAGGACGGTGGGAGGGGAGAAAATTCAAATGGCGAGAGAGACAAAACATCCCTGGAGAGGGAGAGAGCTGAGGGGAATGCGAGACAGAGGGCTCAGGACGGTGGGAGGGGAACAGGCGGGGGAGGGAGCGAGACAGAAAGGAGAGAGACAAAGAGAGGAGACAAGTGGGAGGGGGAGAGGGAGGGGGAGCGATGGATGGTGAGAGAGAGAGAGGGGGAGGAGAGAAAATTCAAATGTTGTCACCATTTATAAGGAAGCCACAAAACATCCCTGCAATTCAAAGCAGTGGAAACCCAAGAGCTGAACCCTGAAAAGAGTCCTGAATGTCAGCTATTAAACAGAGACAGGTCAGGACCAAGCTCAGCGACCACCAATTGGATAAAAAGGGAGACACAAAAAGACATGGCTAACCAAAGAGGAGCGTCTTTGTGGTCACTGCTACACAGGGGATAACATTTTTTAAAACAAAATGTTAAAATTCAGCTAGGGCCAGAGCCCCAGCCTCATATGGACACATTGATACACCATGATCCATTGGAGCCTACAGACATGAGAGCATAGAACTCAGAGATAACCTATAGACCAATGTATCAGTAGGTCTATAACTCAGAGATAACCTATAGACCAATGTAGCAGTAGGTCTATAACTCAGAGATAACCTATAGACCAATGTATCAGTAGGTCTATAACTCAGAGATAACCTATAGACCAATGTAGCAGTAGGTCTATAACTCAGAGATAGTCTATAGACCAATGTATCAGTAGGTCTATAACTCAGAGATAGTCTATAGGTCAATGTAGCAGTAGGTCTATAACTCAGAGATAGTCTATAGACCAATGTATCAGTAGGTCTATAACTCAGAGATAACCTATAGACCAATGTAGCAGTAGGTCTATAACTCAGAGATAGTCTATAGGTCAATGTAGCAGTAGGTCTATAACTCAGAGATAACCTATAGACCAATGTATCAGTAGGTCTATAACTCAGAGATAACCTATAGACCAATGTATCAGTAGGTCTATAACTCAGAGATAGTCTATAGACTAATGTATCAATGTATCAGTAGGTCTATAACTCAGAGATAACCTATAGGTCAATGTATCAGTAGGTCTATAACTTCCATCGTTAACTAAGTAAAATACATCGGCCTGAAGCTGACATACAAAAATAGTAAAAAATATCCTGAAGAAAATTCTGGTTCTTTCATTCATATTCATCTATCTTCTCCGCCTGTCTGTCTCCCTTTCTAACGGTCTTGACCTCTTGCTAGTGAAGTGCAACATTGTATCAAATCATCGACTGGATCTGCCCAGAAGCTGTTGCTAGCGAACTTCCAACGTTGTATCAACGAGCCTATTCCCGGGCCCTCAGATTCCTGGAGCTGTTTTTTATGACGTTTCTGTGTGGTCACAAGTGGTCTGCGTTTTGTGAGGTTGGTTCTACGTACTGCCAAATTCTCTAAAATGACATTGGAGGCGGCTTATGGTAGAGAAATTAACATTCAATTATCTGGTGGATATTCCTGCAGTCAGCATGCCAATTGCATGCTACCTCAAAACTTGAGACATCTGTGGCATTGTGTTGTGTGACAAAACTACACATTTTAGAGTGGCCTTTTATTGTCCCCAACATAAGGTGCACCTGTGTAATGATCATGCTGTTTAATCAGATTCTTCATATGCGACACCTGTCAGGAGGATGGATTATCAAAGGAGAAATGCTCACTAAAAGGGATGTAAACAAATTTGTGCACAAAATGAGAGAGAAATAAGCTTTTTGTGCATATGGAACATTTCTGGGATCTTTTATTTCAGCTCATGAAACATGAGACCAACACTTTACATGTTCCGTTTATATTTTTGGTCAGTGTACACTACCAGTCAAAAGTTTGGACACACCTACTCATTCCAGGGTTTTACTTTATGTGTTACTATTTTCTACATTGTAGAATAATAGTGAAGACGTCAAAACTATGAAATAGCACATCTGGACTCATGTAGTAACCCAAATATATTTTATTTTTGAGATTCTTCAAAGTAGCCACCCTTTGCCTTGATGACAGCTTTGCACACACTTGGCATTCTCTCAACCAACTTCATGAGGTAATCACCTGGAATGCATTTCATTTAACAGGTGTGCCTTGTTAAAAGTTAATTTGTGGAATTTCTTTCCTTAATGCGTTTGAGCCAATCAGTTGTGTTGTGACAAGGTAAGGGGGTATACAGAAGATAGTCCTATTTGGTAAAAGTCCATATTATGGCAAGAACGACAGTCCATCATTACTTTAAGACATGAAGGTCAGTCAATCCGCAAAATTTCAAGAACTCAAGTGCAGTCGCAAAAACCATCAAGCGCTATGATGAAACTGGCTCTTATGAGGACCGCCACCAGAAAGGACCCAGAGTTGCATCTGCTGCAGAGAATACGTTCATTAGAGTTCCATCCTCAGAAATTGCAGCCCAAATAAATGCTTCACAGAGTTCAAGTAACAGACACATCTCAACATCAACTGTTCAGAGGAGACTGTGTGAATCAGGCCTTCATGGTTGAATTGCTGCAAAGAAACCACTACTAAAGGACACCAATAAGAAGAAGAGACTTGCTGGGCCAAGAAACACGATGTCATGACTGTCCAGTAGAATCCAAATAGTTCAGATCATGTTTGCAATGAATAACTTCAATCAGACCTCCTCAGTCGTAGAGGGGGAAGGAAAGAACTAGAGGGGATTAACAACTCACCTGTAGAGGGGGAAGGAAAGAACTAGAGGGGATTAACAACTCACCTGTAGAGGGGGAAGGAAAGAACTAGAGGGGATTAACAACTCACTCGTAGAGGGGGAAGGAAAGAACTAGAGGGGATTAACAACTCACCTGTAGAGGGGGAAGGAAAGAACTAGAGGGGATTAACAACTCACCTGTAGAGGGGGAAGGAAAGAACTAGAGGGGATTAACAACTCACCTGTAGAGGGGGAAGGAAAGAACTAGAGGGGATTAACAACTCACTCGTAGAGGGGGAAGGAAAGAACTAGAGGGGATTAACAACTCACCCGTAGAGGGGGAAGGAAAGAACTAGAGGGGATTAACAACTCACCCGTAGAGGGGAAGGAAAGAACTAGAGGGATTAACAACTCACCCGTAGAGGGGAGGGGAAGGAAAAGAAACTAGAGGGGATTAACAACTCACCCGTAGAGGGGGAAGGAAAGAACTAGAGGGGATTAACAACTCACCCGTAGAGGGGGAAGGAAAGAACTAGAGGGGATTAACAACTCACCCGTAGAGGGGGAAGGAAAGAACTAGAGGGGATTAACAACTCACCCGTAGAGGGGGAAGGAAAGAACTAGAGGGGATTAACAACTCACCCGTAGAGGGGGAAGGAAAGAACTAGAGGGGATTAACAACTCACGTCCTGTTGTAAATCAAGGGAGAAGATCCAGGCCTGCCCTCTCCAAATTCACCAAAGGAATGTGCTTTGTCTCCACAGACCTTTTCCTGCAGAAACTCTAACACGTTCAAAAGCAACTACTGGAACTATATTTCTAACATAGAAGGTGGGAAATGGTCAGAGGTCATCTATAGAACACTAATGTCATTTTGTTTGTTATTTTGTGATGTTATTAAAAATATTATAAAGGAAAATACTGTAAATTGGAAAGTATACCCACTACATATATGAGGTTTCCATACTATGCATTGTGCATATAATATGAACAATTTTGAAAGCATTTTTTTTTTTAAAGAGGGATGTGATTTTAGAATCTATAAGAGATAATTGTTTTCCACAACTTCGTACAGTGAGCACCGCCCCGAGAACGTGTCACCCTGCCGGAACCACCCCTTTCAAGCAAAAGGCCATGTTAGACCATAAAAACGTTGTGCTGCAGCTGCTTGTTTAAAGTGGTTTGAACTTTGACTCTCAACACGAGGTGGAAACGATAAACTCACCTCCAGGACAATCTCTGGTACAGCTGATTAGCTGTCCTAAATAAAGTATCTTCGAAAGCAAATTTAAGTAGGACCATCCTGTTAGTCTGCTCAAACCATCGTGTTACGCGACTCTCGTCACCACATCGAACCATTGCTAGCCTATCTTCAAAGAAGCATCTTCAAGAGCGAATTGGAAGGAAAATCAACTCTGTAGTTCTGTTCAGGACTTCACAACAAGTCACCGAATACCAGACAACTACGAAGAAGGACAACAGTAGATTGGAACCATTTCGGACAATCGGACACTTACAAGCGTACCGCAAAAAGGCCCAGCCCCCTTTCCAAGACTACCCTGTTCACAGAGAGACCCGCTGCGGACCAAGGCATTTCATGTGAATACATTCATGATTTCTTACTCAAAGCGGGTTGCAGTTTGTAACCCGTATAAGTATATAGTGACAGTGGCCACACAGTTCTGATAAGCTACTGCTGTTCAATGAGACCATAGGAACATGGCAGTAGCTGTCACTGAGTGCTTCTCTGAGTCCACCTAGTGGTAACTTCTATACCTGCACCGTCTCCATTTGACAGGACATCAAACAGGTATTCTACGAAGCAGTGGTTCCCAAACTTTTTTTTTGCCCTGGCACACGTTGATGTGATGTGACATTCTGCGTCACACCTAAAAAAGGCCTAATCATTTATTTTGGTGGTAATGACCTCCATCTCATCTCATCCATACTGCAAACAATCTATTTTCTGTGCATTTTTTATTTGCACATTAAATAGGGTTTATGTTGAAATTGTCATAGTATGTATTGATAGTTATTCACAATGGATGGGGCGGCAGGGTAGCCTAGTGGTTAGAGTGTTGGACTAGTAACCAAAAGGTTGCAAGTTCGAATCCCCGAGCTGACAAGGTACAAATCTGTCGTTCTGCCCCTGAACAGGCAGTTAACCCACTGTTCCTAGGCCGTCATTGAAAATAAGAATCTGTTCTTAACTGACTTGCCTAGTTAAATAAAGGTAAAATAAAATGGTTAATTTGTGTGTACCACTTTAAGATCTTCCCATGAATCTGTGCCAGAAAGAAGAAAATGTAGCTCCTGTAAAATCTGTTTTTCGATTTTAACGGGTTGGGAGACAGACGACCTGTGTTCTGCATTGTAAAGGTGTGACTACGGACACTAAGCCATGTTCCGTTAGTCTCTATAGCAGAGGCTGTGGAATAGCTAAGCCCAGAGCCACATCTGAATAAAGAACTGATTTATTCTATCTTGTCCATGCTACTGGTTTTCACAGACAATGTAAAGTGACAAAGAAGACTGCTGGTGATGCGCACCCCTCAGGTGATACATGTAACAACAGCCTGAGCACACTGGACTGGAACCACCTATACAGATGGATCCATGTGTAACCATGTAATGTATTATCTGACCAACTCTAGTGCTCCCAAGTCAACATTACATGTCCACAGGTCACCTTTATAAGTGAGTGTTCCATTTTTAAAAACGGATTAGGAAAAGTTTAACAGCAAACCTGTACACTAGTAGAGTGATAGTGTATTAGAGTACCAGAATACCAGTAGTATAGTTTATTAGAGTACCAGAATACCAGTAGTATAGTGTATTAGAGTACCAGAATACCAGTAGTATAGTGATAGTATAACAGGAGTACCAGAATACCAGTAATATCGTGTATTAGAGTACCAGAATACCAGTAGTATAGTGATAGTATATAGGAGTACCAGAATACCAGTAATATAGTGTATTAGAGTACTGGAATACCAGTAGTATAGTGTATTAGAGTGCCAGAATATCAGTAGTATAGTGTATTAGAGTACCAGAATACCAGTAGTATAGAGTACCAGAATAACAGTGGTATAGTGATAGTGTATTTGAGTACCAGAATACCAGTGGTATAGTGACAGTGTATTAGAGTACCAGAATACCAGTAGTATAGTGTATTAGAGTACCAGAATACCAGTTGTATAGTGATAGTGTATTAGAGTACCAGAATACCAGTGGTATAATGATAGTGTATTAGAGTACCAGAATACCAGTAGTATAGTGTATTAGAGTACCAGAATACCAGTGGTATAGTGACAGTGTATTAGAGTACCAGAATACCAGTGGTATAATGATAGTGTATTAGAGTACCAGAATACCAGTAGTATAGTGTATTAGAGTACCAGAATACCAGTGGTATAGTGACAGTGTATTAGAGTACCAGAATACCAATAGTATAGTGTATTAGAGTACCAGAACACCAGTAGTATAGTGTATTAGAGTACCACAATACCAATAGTATAGTGTATTAGAGTACCAGAATACCAGTAGAATAGTGTATTAGAGTACCAGAATACCAGTAGTATAGTGTATTAGAGTACCCATATACCAGTAGTATAGTGTATTAGAGTACCCATATACCAGTGGTATAGTGTATTAGAGTACCAGAATATCAGTAGTATAGTGTATTAGAGTACCAGAATACCAGTAGTATAGTGTATTAGAGTACCCATATACCAGTAGTATAGTGTATTAGAGTACCCATATACCAGTAGTATAGTGTATTAGAGTACCCACATACCAGTAGTATAGTAATAGTGTATTAGAGCACCAGAATACCAGTAGTATAGTGTATTAGAGTACCAGAATACCAGTGGTAAAGTGATAGTGTATTAGAGTACCAGAATACCAGTAATATCGTGTATGAGAGTACCATGATACCAGTGGTATAGTGTATTAGAGTACCAGTATACCAGTGGTATAGTGTATGAGAGTACCATCATACCAGTAGTATAGGGTATTAGAGTACCAGAATACCAGTAATATAGTGTATTAGAGTACCCATATACCAGTAGTATAGTGTATTAGAGTGCCAATATACCAGTAGTATAGTGTATTAGAGTACCAGAATACCAGTACTATAGTGTATTAGAGTACCAGAATACTAGTAGTATAGTGTATTAGAGTGCCGATATACCAGTAGTATAGTGATTGTATATTAGAGTACCCATATACCAGTAGTATAGTGTGTATTTAGAGTACCAGAACACCAGTATATAGTGTTTTAGAGTACCAGTATACCAGTAGTATAGTGTATTAGAGTACCAGAACACCAGTAGTATAGTGTTTTAGAGTACCAGTATACCAGTAGTATAGTGTATTAGAGTACCGATATACCAGTAGTATAGTGTTTTAGAGTACCAGAATACCAGTAGTATAGTGATTGTATATTAGAGTACCAGAATACCAGTAGTATAGTGATTGTATATTAGAGTACCAGTATACCAGTAGTATAGTGTTGTATTAGAGTACCAGTATACCAGTAGTATAGTGTATATTAGAGTACCAGAATACCAGTAGTATAGTGATTGTATTAGAGTACCAGAATATCAGTAGTATAGTGTATATAGAGTACCAGAATACCAGTAGTATAGTGTATTAGAGTACCAGATACCAGTAGTATAGTGTATTAGAGTACCCATATACCAGTAGTATAGTGTATTAGAGTACCAGAATACCAGTAGTATAGTGATAGTGTATTAGAGCACCAGAATACCAGTAGTATAGTGTATTAGAGTACCAGAATACCAGTGGTAAAGTGATTGTATTAGAGTACCAGAATACCAGTAATATAGTGTATAGAGTACCATGATACCAGTGGTATAGTGTATATTAGAGTACCAGTATACCAGTAGGTATAGTGTATATTAGTACCATCATACCAGTAGTATAGGGATTGTATATAGAGTACCAGAATACCAGTAATATAGTGTATTAGAGTACCCATATACCAGTAGTATAGTGTATTAGAGTGCCAATATACCAGTAGTATAGTGTATTAGAGTACCAGAATACCAGTACTATAGTGTATTAGAGTACCAGAATACTAGTAGTATAGTGTATTAGAGTGCCGATATACCAGTAGTATAGTGATAGTGTATTAGAGTACCCATATACCAGTAGTATAGTGTATTAGAGTACCAGAACACCAGTAGTATAGTGTTTTAGAGTACCAGTATACCAGTAGTATAGTGTATTAGAGTACCAGAACACCAGTAGTATAGTGTTTTAGAGTACCAGTATACCAGTAGTATAGTGTATTAGAGTACCGATATACCAGTAGTATAGTGTTTTAGAGTACCAGAATACCAGTAGTATAGTGATTGTATATTAGAGTACCAGAATACCAGTAGTATAGTGTATTAGAGTACCAGTATACCAGTAGTATAGTGTATTAGAGTACCAGTATACCAGTAGTATAGTGTATTAGAGTACCAGAATACCAGTAGTATAGTGATAGTGTATTAGAGTACCAGAATACCAGTAGTATAGTGATAGTATATTAGAGTACCAGAATACCAGTAGTATAGTGTATTAGAGTACCAGAACACCAGTAGTATAGTGTATTAGAGTACCAGAACACCAGTAGTATAGTGATAGTATATTAGAGTACCAGAACACCAGTAGTATAGTGTTTTAGAGTACCAGTATACCAGTAGTATAGTGATTGTGTATTAGAGTACCAGAACACCAGTAGTATAGTGATTGTATATTAGAGTACCAGTATACCAGTAGTATAGTGATTGTATATTAGAGTACCAGTATAGTAGTATAGTGATTGTATATTAGAGTACCAGTAGTATAGTGATTGTATATTAGAGTACCAGTATACCAGTAGTATAGTGATTGTATATTAGAGTACCAGTATACCAGTAGTATAGTGATTGTATATTAGAGTACCAGAACACCAGTAGTATAGTGTTTTAGAGTACCAGTATACCAGTAGTATAGTGATTGTGTATTAGAGTACCAGAACACCAGTAGTATAGTGTTTTAGAGTACCAGTTTACCAGTAGTATAGTGATTGTATATTAGAGTACCAGAACACCAGTAGTATAGTGTTTTAGAGTACCAGTATACCAGTAGTATAGTGATTGTATATTAGAGTACCAGTATACCAGTAGTATAGTGATTGTATATTAGAGTACCAGAACACCAGTAGTATAGTGATTGTATATTAGAGTACCAGAACACCAGTAGTATAGTGATTGTATATTAGAGTACCAGAACACCAGTAGTATAGTGTTTTAGAGTACCAGTATACCAGTAGTATAGTGATTGTAATATTAGAGTACCAGAACCAGTGGTATAGTAGTATAGTGTATAGTTATAGAGTACCAGTATACCAGTAGTATAGTGATTGTATATTAGAGTACCAGTATACCAGTAGTATAGTGATTGTATATTAGAGTACCAGAACACCAGTAGTATAGTGTTTTAGAGTACCAGTATACCAGTAGTATAGTGATTGTATATTAGAGTACCAGAACACCAGTAGTATAGTGTTTTAGAGTACCAGTATACCAGTAGTATAGTGATTGTATATTAGTGTTTTAGTACCAGAACACCAGTAGTATAGTGTTTTAGTACCAGTATACCAGTAGTATAGTGATTGTATATTAGAGTACCAGAATACCAGTAGTATAGTGATTGTATATTAGAGTACCAGTATACCAGTAGTATAGTGTATTAGAGTACCAGTATACCAGTATAGTATTAGTACCAGATTACCAGTAGTATAGTATATTAGAGTACCAGATACCAGTAGTATAGTGATTGTATATTAGAGTACCAGAACACCAGTAGTATAGTGTTTTAGAGTACCAGAATACCAGTAGTATAGTGATTGTATATTAGAGTACCAGAACACCAGTAGTATAGTGATTGTATATTAGAGTACCAGAACACCAGTAGTATAGTGATTGTATATTAGTATAGTGTTTTATACCAGTAGTATAGTGATTGTATATTAGAGTACCAGTATACCAGTAGTATAGTGATTGTATATTAGAGTACCAGTATACCAGTAGTATAGTGATTGTATATTAGAGTACCAGAACACCAGTAGTATAGTGATTGTATATTAGAGTACCAGAACACCAGTAGTATAGTGTTTTAGAGTACCAGTATACCAGTAGTATAGTGATTGTATATTAGAGTACCAGTATACCAGTAGTATAGTGATTGTATATTAGAGTACCAGTATACCAGTAGTATAGTGATTGTATATTAGAGTACCAGAACACCAGTAGTATAGTGTTTTAGAGTACCAGTATACCAGTAGTATAGTGATTGTATATTAGAGTACCAGAACACCAGTAGTATAGTGATTGTATATTAGAGTACCAGTATACCAGTAGTATAGTGATTGTATATTAGAGTACCAGTATACCAGTAGTATAGTGATTGTATATTAGAGTACCAGTATACCAGTAGTATAGTGATTGTATATTAGAGTACCCGTTGTGTCCTTAAATCATCTACAAGTACTAAATAGTACTTTGGATCCATCCTACTTTCGGTTGATTCTGTATTTCCCAGAGCCAGACTCTTACCATGACGGCCTGTATGTGATGAGGATGTTGGGTCCTGCTGTTTCTCTGGGTGCAACTGAGGGATCTGACGGTGAGTCTCTCTGGTCTCTCTGGTCAGGACAACTATCTCCTTGGCTCTGTCCGTCCCTGTGCTGGTACTTTGTGAGAGGAAAGAGGTGGTGAAGGGGGCGGGGGCGTCCTGAACCAAGAGGTCGCTGGGTGACATCATGGAGGAGACATGCTCACTGGGCACTACAGGAAACACACAGATACACAGACAACAGCTATAGTCAATGCATTTTTAAATACATAACAGGTGGCATATATTAACTCTCTGTTCATTATGAGTATAATATTGCAGACTTTTTACTCAATAGTTGTGTTTACCCATAGAAATGAGATGCTGTATATTTTGTGTTTACCCATAGAAATGAGATGCTGTATATTTTGTGTTTACCCATAGAAATGAGATGCTGTATATTTTGTGTTTACCCATAGAAATGAGATGCTGTATATTTTGCGTTTACCACTGTTGGCTTGTATTTTCAGCATCCATTTCTTCATCATGAATCGGTTTGCTGTGTTGAGGAGGTACTCTGAGCCATCTCTTAAGCGCAGACTGAAACACTGTGGCTTCTTAGTGTTCTCTGGGGCTGAGACACATTCTGCTCCCGTCAGGGGTAGAGACAGGCCACAGTTCTGGAGGACACAGGGACATTACTGGACAAGTGTGTCCATTTGGGACTACTGACAATACAATTGTCTTCTGAAACATTGTAGAATAAATCACATTTCTGATCACTGTCAACTGGCGTCCCATCTCACAACACAAGGACAAGGACCTTACTGGAATCATTTATAAACACATGGTTTATATGGATGTAACCATGAAGAGAGAACAAGACAGACATAAACCCATGTCTTATCCATCAGACAGCGCGACTGAGTTAGTGATGAGCAAGGTTGACTCATAACCCGGGTTGATAACAAGTACGTTCTCACCCACAGGGAACACATTGACAAGTACGTTCTCACCCACAGGGAACACATTGACACGTATGTTCTCACCCACAGGGAACACATTGACATGCATGTTCTCACCCACAGGAAACACATTGACACGTATGTTATCACCCACAGGTAACACACTGAAACAGGTATATTATAAACCACAGGAAACACATTGACACGTATGTTCTCACCCACAGGGAACACATTGACACGTATGTTCTCACCCACAGGAAACACATTGACACGTATGTTCTCACCCACAGGGAACACATTGACACGTATGTTCTCACCCACAGGAAACACATTGACACGTATGTTCTCACCCACAGGGAACACATTGACACGTACGTTCTCACCCACAGGGAACACATTGACACGTATGTTCTCACCCACAGGAAACACATTGACATGTATGTTCTCACCCACAGGGAACACATTGACACGTATGTTCTCACCCACAGGAAACACATTGACATGTATGTTCTCACCCACAGGAAACACATTGACACGTATGTTCTCACCCACAGGGAACACATTGACATGTATGTTATCACCCACAGGGAACACATTGACACGTATGTTATCACCCACAGGGAACACATTGACATGTATGTTCTCACCCACAGGGAACACATTGACACGTATGTTATCACCCACAGGAAACACATTGACACGTATGTTCTCACCCACAGGGAACACATTGACACGTATGAAAGACGACAAGTACCAGCAACCCCTATTTGACCTTTTATGTCTGAACTAGCGTCCTGCCTTGTCTCACCCTCAGTGTATCCTTTCTGTCTTGGTAGAAGCAGAGTGTCTGTTTGTAAAGCACTGCATGATGGGAGCTCCATGCTCGAGACCTGGCCTAGAATAGACAGACATATTAACTATCTGGAAACATGGCCTAGAATAGACAGACATATTAACTAGATGGAGACCTGGCCTAGAATAGACAGACATATTAACTAGATGGAGACCTGGCCTAGAATAGACAGACATATTAACTATCTGGAGACCTGGCCTAGAATAGACAGACATATTAACTAGATGGAGACCTGGCCTAGAATAGACAGACATATTAACTAGATGGAGACCTGGCCTAGAATAGACAGACATATTAACTAGATGGAGACCTGGCCTAGAATAGACAGACATATTAACTATCTGGAGACCTGGCCTAGAATAGACAGACATATTAACTAGATGGAGACCTGGCCTAGAATAGACAGACATATTAACTAGATGGAGTCATGGCCTAGAAAAGACAGACATATTATCTAGATGGAGCCCAGACCTAAAACAGACAGACAGACACATTATCTATCTGGAAATGTTGTAGATGTTGTAGTGTAGAGAGTAGATTTAATGGCTGTAGTATACAGTGTCCATATAGTATAGTGTGTACATGATGGAGTATAGAGTGTAAATGGTGTAGTGTCTGTAGTATAGAGTGTACATGGTGTAGTGTCTGTAGTATAGAGTGTACATGGTGTAGTGTCTGTAGTATAGATGGTACATGGTGTAGTGTCTGTAGTATAGAGTGTACATGGTGTAGTGTCTGTAGTATAGAGTGTACATGGTGTAGTGTCTGTAGTATAGATGGTACATGGTGTAGTGTCTGTAGTATAGAGTGTACATGGTGTAGTGTCTGTAGTATAGAGTGTACATGGTGTAGTGTCTGTAGTATAGAGTGTACATGGTGTAGTGTCTGTAGTATAGAGTGTACATGGTGTAGTGTCTGTAGTATAGAGTGTACATGGTGTAGTGTCTGTAGTATAGAGTGTACATGGTGTAGTGTCTGTAGTATAGAGTGTACATGGTGTAGTGTCTGTAGTATAGAGTGTACATGGTGTAGTGTCTGTAGTATAGAGTGTACATGGTGTAGTGTCTGTAGTATAGAGTGTACATGGTGTAGTGTCTGTAGTATAGAGTGTACATGGTGTAGTGTCTGTAGTATAGAGTGTAAATGGTGTAGTGTCTCTAGCATAGAGTGTACATGGTGTAGTGTCTGTAGTATAGAGTGTACATGGTGTAGTGTCTGTAGTATAGAGTGTACATGGTGTAGTGTCTGTAGTATAGAGTGTACATGGTGTAGTGTCTGTAGTATAGAGTGTAAATGGTGTAGTGTCTCTAGCATAGAGTGTACATAGGGTATAGATTGTACATGTAATATCGAGATGAAATACTGTAGTATAGAGCCTAAATGTTGTACTATAGAGTGTAAATATGGTAGTATAGAGCCTAAATGTTGTATTATAGAGTGTAAATATGGTAGTATAGAACATAAATGTTGTATTATAGAGTGTAAACATTGTAGTGTAGAGTGTACATGTATTATAGACTGTACATGTAGTATAGAGTGTAAACATTGTAGTGTAGAGTGTACATTTTGTAATAGAGAATTTAAATGTAGCATTGAGTATAAATGTAGTATCGAGAGTAACTATAGTATAGAGTGTAACTATAGTATAGAGTGTAACTATAGTATAGAGTGTAACTATAGAATAGGGTGTAACTATGGAATAGGGTGTAACTATAGAGTAGAGTGTAACTATAGAATAGAGTAACTATATTGTAGAGTGTAACTATAGAATAGAGTGTAACTATAGAATAGAGTGTAACTATAGAATAGGGTGTAACTATGGAATAGGGTGTAACTATAGAGTAGAGTGTAACTATAGAATAGAGTAACTATATTGTAGAGTGTAACTATAGAATAGAGTGTAACTATAGAATAGAGTGTAACTATAGTATAGAGTAACTATATTGTAGAGTGTAACTATAGAATAGGGTGTAACTATAGTATAGAGTGTAACTATAGAATAGGGTGTAACTATAGTATAGAGTGTAACTATAGAATAGAGTGTAACTATAGAATAGAGTAACTATATTGTAGAGTGTAACTATAGAATAGAGTGTAACTATAGAATAGGGTGTAACTATAGTATAGAGTGTAACTATAGAATAGAGTAACTATATTGTAGAGTGTAACTATAGAATAGAGTGTAACTATAGAATAGGGTGTAACTATAGTATAGAGTGTAACTATAGAATAGAGTGGTGTAACTATAGAATAGAGTGTAACTATAGAATAGAGTAACTATAGTGTAGAGTGTAACTATAGAATATAGTAACTATAGTATAGAGTGTAACTATAGAGTAGAGTGTAACTATAGAATAGGGTGTAACTATAGTATAGAGTGTAACTATAGAATAGAGTGTAGCTATAGAATAGGGTGTAACTATAGTATAGAGTGTAACTATAGAATAGAGTAACTATAGTGTAGAGTGTAACTATAGAATAGAGTAACTATATTGTAGAGTGTAACTATAGAATAGAGTGTAACTATAGAATAGGGTGTAACTATAGTATAGAGAGTAACTATAGAATAGGTTGTAACTATAGTATAGAGTGTAACTATAGAATAGAGTGTAACTATAGTATAGAGTGTAACTATAGAATAGAGTAACTATATTGTAGAGTGTAACTATGGAATACGGTGTAACTATAGTATAGAGTGTAACTATAGTATAGAGTGTAAATACAGTGTAGAGTGTAACTATAGTATAGAGTGTAAATACAGTATAGAGTGTAACTATAGAATAGGGTGTAACTATAGTATAGAGTGTAACTATAGTATAGAGTGTAAATACAGTATAGAGTGTAACTATAGAATAGAGTAACTATAGTGTAGAGTGTAACTATAGAATAGAGTGTAGCTATAGAATAGGGTGTAACTATAGTATAGAGTGTAACTATAGAATAGAGTAACTATATTGTAGAGTGTAACTATAGAATAGGGTGTAACTATAGAATAGAGTGTAACTATAGAATAGAGTAACTATATTGTAGAGTGTAACTATAGAATAGGGTGTAACTATAGAATAGAGTGTAACTATAGAATAGAGTGTAACTATAGTATAGAGTGTAACTATAGAATAGGGTGTAACTATAGTATAGAGTGTAACTATAGAATAGAGTGTAACTATAGAATAGAGTAACTATATTGTAGAGTGTAACTATAGAATAGGGTGTAACTATAGAATAGAGTGTAACTATAGAATAGGGTGTAACTATAGAATAGAGTGTAACTATAGAATAGAGTGTAACTATGGAATACGGTGTAACTATAGTATAGAGTGTAACTATAGTATAGAGTGTAAATACAGTGTAGAGTGTAACTATAGTATAGAGTGTAAATACAGTGTAGAGTGTAACTATAGTATAGAGTGTAACTATAGAATAGAGTGTAACTATAGAATAGAGTGTAACTATAGTATAGAGTGTAACTATAGAATAGAGTAACTATATTGTAGAGTGTAACTATAGAATAGAGTGTAACTATAGTATAGAGTGTAACTATAGAATAGAGTAACTATATTGTAGAGTGTAACTATAGAATAGAGTATCTATAGTGTAGAGTGTAGCTATAGTATAGAGTGTAACTATACTATAGGGTATAACTATAGTATAGAGTGTAACTATAGTATAGAGTGTAACTATCGTATAGAGTGTAACTATAGTATAGAGTGTAACTATAGAATAGGGTGTAACTATAGTGTAGAGTGTAACTATAGAATAGAGTGTAACTATAGTATAGAGTGTAACTATAGTATATAATGTAACTATAGAATAGAGTAACTATAGTATAGAGTGTAACTATAGAATAGAGTGTAACTATAGTATAGAGTGTAACTATAGAATAGAGTGTAACTATAGTATAGAGTGTAACTATAGAATAGAGTGTAGCTATAGCATAGAGTGTAACTATAGCATAGAGTGTAACTATAGAATAGAGTGTAAATGTAGCACAGGGTGTAAATGTAATATAGAGTGTAAATGTAATATAGAGTGTAACTATAGAATAGAGTGTAACTATAGTATAGAGTGTAACTATAGTATATAATGTAACTATAGAATAGAGTAACTATAGTATAGAGTGTAACTATAGAATAGAGTGTAACTATAGTATAGAGTGTAACTATAGAATAGAGTGTAACTATAGTATAGAGTGTAAATACAGTGTAGAGTGTAACTATAGTATAGAGTGTAAATACAGTGTAGAGTGTAACTATAGTATAGAGTGTAACTATAGAATAGAGTGTAACTATAGAATAGAGTGTAACTATAGTATAGAGTGTAACTATAGAATAGAGTAACTATATTGTAGAGTGTAACTATAGAATAGAGTGTAACTATAGTATAGAGTGTAACTATAGAATAGAGTAACTATATTGTAGAGTGTAACTATAGAATAGAGTATCTATAGTGTAGAGTGTAGCTATAGTATAGAGTGTAACTATACTATAGGGTATAACTATAGTATAGAGTGTAACTATAGTATAGAGTGTAACTATAGTATAGAGTGTAAATATAGAATAGAGTGTAGCTATAGAATAGAGTGTAACTATAGTATAGAGTGTAACTATCGAATAGAGTGTAGCTATAGTATAGAGTGTAACTATAGAATAGAGTGTAACTATAGAATAGAGTGTAACTATAGTATAGAGTGTAACTATAGAATAGAGTGTAACTATAGAATAGAGTGGTGTAACTATAGAATAGAGTAACTATAGTGTAGAGTGTAACTATAGAATAGAGTAACTATAGTATAGAGTGTAACTATAGAATAGAGTGTAACTATAGAATAGAGTAACTATAGTATAGAGTGTAACTATTGAATAGAGTAACTATAGTATAGAATGTAACTATAGAATAGAGTGTAACTATAGTATAGAGTGTAACTATAGTATAGAGTGTAACTATCGTATAGAGTGTAACTATAGTATAGAGTGTAACTATAGAATAGGGTGTAACTATAGTGTAGAGTGTAACTATAGAATAGAGTGTAACTATAGTATAGAGTGTAACTATAGTATTTAATGTAACTATAGAATAGAGTAACTATAGTATAGAGTGTAACTATAGAATAGAGTGTAACTATAGTATAGAGTGTAACTATAGAATAGAGTGTAACTATAGTATAGAGTGTAACTATAGAATAGAGTGTAGCTATAGCATAGAGTGTAACTATAGCATAGAGTGTAACTATAGAATAGAGTGTAAATGTAGCACAGGGTGTAAATGTAATATAGAGTGTAAATGTAATATAAAGCATAAATGTAGTAGTATCGCTTGTAAATGTAGTATAAATGCAATATCTGTGGTATTGTTCCCCTCTCACCTTCTTCCCTCCCAGCTGCAGCTTGTGTTTCCTCTCCAGAGTTCCCTCCATCGTCTGCAGCTCGGACCCACTCCCATTCTGATGACAGGTTTGAAAGAAATACATGACCAAAGAGTTCAACACATCCTAATATCAGCCAGAGATCAATATATCCCAATATCAGACAGAGATCAATATATCCCAATATCAGCCAGAGATCAATACATCCCAATATCAGCTAGAGATCAATACATTCCAATATCAGACAGAGATCAATATATCCCAATATCAGCCAGAGATCAATACATCCCAATATCAGCTAGAGATCAATATATCCCAATATCAGACAGAGATCAATATATCCCAATATCAGACAGAGATCAATATATCCCAATATCAGACAGAGATCAATATATCCCAATATCAGCTAGAGATCAATATATCCCAATATCAGCCAGAGATCAATACATCCCAACCAGACACAAAAATGTCACTTTTATTCACTCAATAGAAAAGGCACAAGATGCCTAACTAGCTGACTAACTAGCTGACTAACTATCTGACTAAATAGATGCCTAACTAGCTGACTAAAAAGATATCTAACTTACTGACTAACTAGCTGACTAAACATGTGCCTAACTAGCTTATAAATTAGCTGACTAAATATATGCCTAACTAGCTGACTAACTAACTGACTAACTAGATGACTAACCAGATGACTAACTAGCGGACTAACTAGTTGCCAAACTAGAGGACTAGCTATACTAACTAGCTGACTAACTAGTTGACTAACCATATGACTAACTAGACTAACTATATGACTAACCAGATGACTAACTATATGACTAACTAGTTGACTAACCAGATGGCTAACCATATGACTAACCAGATGGCTAACTAGCTGACTAACTAGTTGACTAACCAGAGGACTAACTAGATTACCTACCATATTACTAACTCAATGAACAACTAGCTGACTAACTAGTTTACTAACTAGAGCACTAACTAGACTAACTAGATGACTAACTAGATGACTAACTAGATGACTAACTAGTTGACTAACTAGAGGACTAACGATACTAACTAGATGACTAACCAGATGGATAACTAGTTGACTAACTAGAGGACTAACTAGACTAAATAGATGACTAACCAGATGACTAACTAGATGACTAACTAGCTGTATGACTGTGTTGTCTTTTCCTCCAGGTCACCCTCCATAGTGCCACATTGTCCCCCTGTGGCCAGTCTCTGTCCCTGCTCCTCCAGGCCTCTCACCATAGTGCCACATCGCCCCCCTGTGGCCAGACTCTCTCCATGCTTTTCCATTACACCTTCCAGAGTGCCACAACTTGTAGCTCGCTGATTGTTTCCGTGCAGACCCATGTGGACAGACAGCAGACTCATTGATGGGTCCTGGAGAGGGGGGAGAGGTCCTCTCAGGGTCAAGATTGACATTCACTGAATTTATTTACAAGTATTTGCTGAATGGAGTCATTTGTCTGTTACTGTCAAAAGAAAATTGATAACAGTTGTACATAAAAAAGAGTGAAACAGTGATAAGAGATACAACTGAGATGCAGTAGAGACAGCAGAGTAGAGACAGCAGAGTAGAAACAGCAGAGTAGAGACAGTAGAGACAGCAGAGTAGAGACAGCAGAGTAGAGACAGTAGAGACAGCAGAGTAGAGACAGTAGAGACAGCAGAGTAGAGACAGCAGAGTAGAGACAGCAGAGTAGAAACAGCAGAGTAGAGACAGCAGAGTAGAGACAGTAGAGACAGCAGAGTAGAGATAGCAGAGTAGAAACAGCAGAGTAGAGACAGTAGAGACAGTAGAGTAGAGACAGTAGAGTAGACAGCAGAGTAGAGACAGCAGAGTAGAGACATTAGAGTAGAGATAGTAGAGTAGAGACAGTGGAGTAGAGACAGCAGAGTAGAGACAGTAGAGACAGCAGAGTAGAGAAGGCAGAGCAGAGACAGTAGAGTAAAGACAGTAGAGTACTGACAGCAGAGTATAGACAGTAGAGTAGTGACAGTAGAGACAGCAGAGTTGAGACAGTAGAGACAACAGAGTAGAAACAGCAGAGTAGAGACAGTAGAGACAGCAGAGTAGAGAAGGCAGAGCAGAGACAGTAGAGTAAAGACAGTAGAGACAGTAGAGTAGAGACAGCAGAGTAGAGACAGTAGAGTACTGACAGCAGAGTAGAGACAATAGAGTAGAGACAGTAGAGACAGCAGAGTTGAGACAGTAGAGACAGCAGAGTAGAGACAGTAGAGTAGAGACAGTAGAGTAGAGACAGTAGAGACAGCAGTGTAGAGAAAGTAGAGGAGAGACAGCAGAGTAGAGACAGTAGAGACAGTAGAGTAGAGACAGCAGAGTAGAGACAGCAAAGTAGAGACAGTAGGGACAGAGTAGAGACAGAACAGTAGAGACAGCAGAGTAGAGACAGTAGAGTAGAGACCGCAGAGTAGAGACAGTAGAGTAGAGACAGCAGAGTAGAGACAGTAGAGTAGAGACAGTAGAGTAGAGACAGCAGAGTAGAGACAGTAGAGTAGAGACAGCAGAGTAGAGACAGTAGAGTAGAGACAGAGAGACAGTAGAGTAGAGACAGTAGAGTAGAGACAGCAGAGTAGAGACAGTAGAGTAGAGACAGCAGAGTAGAGACAGAAGAGTAGAGACAGTAGAGACAGTAGAGTAGAGACAGCAGAGTAGAGACAGTAGAGTAGAGACAGCAAAGTAGAGACAGTAGGGACAGAGTAGAGACAGAACAGTAGAGACAGCAGAGTAGAGACAGTAGAGTAGAGACAGCAGAGTAGAGACAGTAGAGTAGAGACAGCAGAGTAGAGACAGTAGAGTAGAGACAGCAGAGTAGAGACAGTAGAGTAGAGACAGTAGAGTAGAGACAGCAGAGTAGAGACAGTAGAGTAGAGACAGTATAGTAGAGACAGCAGACTAGAGACAGCAGAGTAGAGACAGTAGAGACAGTAGAGTAGAGACAGCAGAGTAGAGACAGCAGAGTAGAGACAGTAGAGTAGAGACAGCAGACTAGAGAAGGTAGAGAAGAGACAGCAGAGTAGAGACAGTAGAGTAGAGACAGCAGAGTAGAGACAGTAGAGACAGTAGAGTAGAGACAGCAGAGAGACAGTAGAGACAGTAGAGACAGTAGAGACAGCAGAGTAGAGACAGTAGAGACAGCAGAGTAGAGACAGTAGAGACAGCAGAGTAGAGACAGTAGAGTAGAGACAGCAGAGTAGAGACAGTAGAGTAGAGACAGCAGAGTAGAGTAGAGACAGCAGAGTAGAGACAGTGGAGACAGTAGATTAGATACAGTAGAGCAGAGACAGTAGAGACAGTAGAGTTGAGACAGTAGAGACAGCAGAGTAGAAAGTAGAGTAGAGACAGTAGAGACAGCAGAGTAGAGACAGTAGAGTAGAGACAGTAGAGTAGACAGCAGAGTAGAGACAGTAGAGTAGAGACAGTAGAGTAGAGATAGTGGAGTAGAGACAGTAGAGACAGTAGAGTAGAGACAGCAGAGTAGAGACAGTAGAGACAGCAGAGTAGAGGCAGAGCAGAGACAGTAGAGACAGTAGAGTAGAGACAGCAGAGTAGAGACAGTAGCGAGTAGAGACAGAGTTGAGACAGTAGAGACAGCAGAGTAGAGACAGTAGAGTAGAGACAGTAGAGTAGAGACAGTAGAGTAGAGACAGTAGAGTAGAGACAGCAGAGTAGAGACAGACAGTATAGTAGAGACAGCAGAGACAGTAGAGACAGTAGAGACAGCAGAGTAGAGACAGTAGAGACAGTAGTAGAGACAGCAGAGTAGAGACAGTAGAGTAGAGACAGTAGAGACAGTAGAGTAGAGACAGTAGAGAGAGACAGTAGAGTAGAGACAGACTAGAGACAGTAGAGACAGCAGAGTAGAGACAGTAGAGTAGACAGAGACAGAGACAGCAGTAGAGACAGTAGAGACAGTAGAGACAGCAGAGTAGAGACAGTAGAGACAGTAGAGTAGAGACAGCAGACTAGAGACAGCAGAGTAGAGACAGTAGTAGAGACAGTAGAGTAGAGACAGCAGAGTAGAGACAGCAGAGTAGAGACAGTAGAGTAGAGACAGCAGAGACAGTAGAGACAGCAGAGTAGAGACAGTAGACAGCAGAGTAGAGACAGTAGAGTAGAGACAGCAGAGTAGAGACAGTAGAGTAGAGACAGCAGAGTAGAGGCAGTAGAGACAGCAGTGTAGAGACAGTAGAGTGGAGACAGTAGATTAGATACAGCAGAGCAGAGACAGTAGAGTAGAGACAGTAGAGACAGCAGAGTGGAGACAGTAGAGACAGCAGAGTAGAGACAGTAGAGACAGCAGAGTAGAGACAGTAGAGTAGAGACAGCAGAGTAGAGACAGCAGAGTAGAGACAGTAGAGTAGAGACAGTATAGTAGAGACAGCAGAGTAGAGACAGTAGAGTAGAGACAGAGTAGAGACAGTAGAGACAGTAGAGTAGAGACAGCAGAGTAGAGACAGCAGAGTAGAGACAGTAGAGTAGAGACAGCAGACTAGAGAAGGTAGAGAAGAGACAGCAGAGTAGAGACAGTAGAGTAGAGACAGCAGAGTAGAGACAGTAGAGTAGAGACAGCAGAGTAGAGGCAGTAGAGACAGCAGTGTAGAGACAGTAGAGACATCAGTGTAGAGACTGTAGAGACAGTAGATTAGATACAGCAGAGCAGAGACAGACAGTAGAGTTGAGACAGTAGAGACAGCAGAGTAGAGACAGTAGAGACAGTAGAGACAGGTAAGACAGTAGAGTAGAGACAGTAGAGTAGACAGAGAGTAGAGACAGTAGAGTACAGTAGAGTAGAGACAGTAGAGAGTAGAGACAGTAGAGACAGTAGAGACAGTAGAGACAGTTGAGACAGCAGAGTAGAGACAGCAGAGACAGTAGAGTAAAGACAGTAGAGTACTGACAGCAGAGTAGAGACAGAGCAGAGACAGAGTACAGCAGAGACAGTAGAGACAGCAGTAGTAGAGTAGAGACAGTAGTAGAGTAGAGCAGCAGAGTAGAGACAGCAGAGTAGAGACAGTAGAGTAGAGACAGTATAGTAGAGACAGCAGAGTAGAGACAGCAGAGTAGAGAGACAGTAGAGACAGTAGAGACAGTAGAGTAGAGACAGCAGAGAGACAGTAGAGACAGTAGAGTAGAGACAGCAGAGTAGAGACAGTAGAGACAGAGACTAGAGACAGCAGAGTAGAGACAGTAGAGACAGTAGAGTAGAGACAGTAGAGTAGAGACAGCAGACTAGAGACAGCAGAGTAGAGACAGCAGAGTAGAGACAGTAGAGTAGAGACAGCAGAGTAGAGACAGCAGAGTAGAGACAGCAGACTAGAGACAGGTAGAGACAGTAGAGACAGTAGAGTAGAGACAGCAGAGTAGAGACAGTAGAGTAGAGACAGCAGAGTAGAGACAGTAGAGTAGAGACAGTAGAGTAGAGACAGCAGTGGAGTAGTAGACAGCAGTAGTAGAGACAGTAGAGACAGAGACAGTAGAGACAGAGTAGAGACAGTAGAGTAGAGACAGTAGAGACAGTAGAGACAGCAGAGTAGAGACAGTGTAGAGACAGTAGAGTGGAGACAGCAGAGAGCAGACAGTAGAGTAGAGACAGTAGAGTTGAGACAGTAGAGACAGCAGAGTAGAGACAGTAGAGAGACAGTAGAGACAGTAGAGACAGTAGAGTAGAGACAGTAGAGTAGAGACAGCAGAGTAGAGACAGCAGAGTAGAGACAGTAGAGTAGAGATAGTAGAGTAGAGAGTAGAGACAGCAGAGTAGAGACAGTAGAGACAGTAGAGACAGTAGAGTAAAGACAGTAGAGACAGCAGAGTAGAGACAGTCAGTAGAGTAGAGACAGTACAGTAGAGTAGAGACAGTAGAGACAGTAGAGTAGAGACAGCAGAGTAGAGACAGTAGAGTAGAGACAGTAGAGTAGAGACAGCAGAGTAGAGACAGTAGAGTAGAGACAGTAGAGTAGAGACAGCAGACTAGAGACAGTAGAGTAGAGACAGCAGAGTAGAGACAGTAGAGTAGAGACAGCAGAGAGACAGTAGAGACAGTAGTAGAGACAGAGTAGAGACAGTAGAGACAGAGTAGAGACAGTAGAGTAGAGACAGCAGACTAGAGAGTAGGGAGACAGTAGAGACAGTAGAGTAGAGACAGTAGAGTAGAGACAGCAGAGTAGAGACAGTAGAGTAGAGACAGTAGAGAGACAGTAGAGTAGAGACAGTAGAGTAGAGACAGCAGCAGTAGAGACAGTAGAGTAGAGATAGTAGAGTAGAGACAGCAGAGTA
Source organism: Oncorhynchus nerka (assembly GCF_034236695.1). Classification (NCBI taxonomy): domain Eukaryota; kingdom Metazoa; phylum Chordata; class Actinopteri; order Salmoniformes; family Salmonidae; genus Oncorhynchus; species Oncorhynchus nerka. Next base: position 544,294 of record NC_088418.1, on the reverse strand, counting down.
GAGATAGTAGAGTAGAGACAGTAGATTAGAGACTGCAGAGTAGAGACAGTAGAGACAGCAGAGTGGAGACAGTAGTGACAGCAGAGTAGAGACAGTAGAGACAGCAGAGTAGAGACAGTAGAGTAGAGACAGCAGAGTAGAGACAGTAGAGTAGGGACAGCAGAGTAGAGGCAGTAGAGACAGCAGTGTAGAGACTGTAGAGTGGAGACAGTAGATTAGATACAGCAGAGCAGAGACAGTAGAGTAGAGACAGTAGAGTTGAGACAGTAGAGACAGCAGAGTAGAGAAAGTAGAGTAGAGACAGTAGAGTAGAGATAGTGGAGTAGAGACAGTAGAGACAGTAGAGTAGAGACAGCAGAGTAGAGACAGTAGAGACAGCAGAGTAGAGAAGGCAGAGCAGAGACAGTAGAGTAAAGACAGTAGAGTACTGACAGCAGAGTAGAGACAGTTGAGTAGCGACAGTAGAGACAGCAGAGTTGAGACAGTAGAGACAGCAGAGTAGAGCCAGTAGAGTAGAGACAGTAGAGACAGTAGAGTAGAGACAGCAGAGTAGAGACAGCAGAGTAGAGACAGTAGAGTAGAGACAGTATAGTAGAGACAGCAGAGTAGAGACAGCAGAGACAGTAGAGTAGAGACAGCAGAGTAGAGACAGTAGAGTAGAGACAGTAGAGTAGAGACAGTAGAGTAGAGACAGCAGAGTAGAGACAGTAGAGTAGAGACAGCAGACTAGAGACAGCAGAGTAGAGACAGTAGAGACAGTAGAGTAGAGACAGTATAGTAGAGACAGCAGACTAGAGACAGCAGAGTAGAGACAGTAGAGACAGTAGAGTAGAGACAGCAGAGTAGAGACAGCAGAGTAGAGACAGTAGAGTAGAGACAGCAGACTAGAGAAGGTAGAGAAGAGACAGCAGAGTAGAGACAGTAGAGTAGAGACAGCAGAGTAGAGACAGTAGAGTAGAGACAGCAGAGTAGAGACAGTAGATTAGAGACTGCAGAGTAGAGACAGTAGAGACAGCAGAGTGGAGACAGTAGAGACAGCAGAGTAGAGACAGTAGAGACAGCAGAGTAGAGACAGTAGAGTAGAGACAGCAGAGTAGAGACAGTAGAGTAGGGACAGCAGAGTAGAGGCAGTAGAGACAGCAGTGTAGAGACTGTAGAGTGGAGACAGTAGATTAGATACAGCAGAGCAGAGACAGTAGAGTAGAGACAGTAGAGTTGAGACAGTAGAGACAGCAGAGTAGAGAAGTAGAGTAGAGACAGTAGAGACAGCAGAGTAGAGACAGTAGAGTAGAGACAGTAGAGTAGACAGCAGAGTAGAGACAGCAGAGTAGAGACAGTAGAGTAGAGATAGTAGAGTAGAGACAGTAGAGACAGTAGAGTAGAGACAGTAGAGACAGCAGAGTAGAGAAGGCAGAGCAGAGACAGTAGAGTAAAGACAGTAGAGTACTGACAGCAGAGTAGAGACAGTCGAGTAGCGACAGTAGAGACAGTAGAGACAGCAGAGTAGAGACAGTAGAGTAGAGACAGTAGAGACAGTAGAGTAGAGACAGCAGAGTAGAGACAGCAGAGTAGAGACAGCAGAGTAGAGACAGCAGAGACAGTAGAGAAGAGACAGCAGAGTAGAGACAGCAGAGTAGATGCAGTAGAGTAGAGACAGCAGAGTAGAGACAGTAGAGTAGAGACAGCAGAGTAGAGACAGTAGAGTAGAGACAGCAGACTAGAGACAGCAGAGTAGAGACAGTAGAGACAGTAGAGTAGAGACAGCAGAGTAGAGACAGCAGAGTAGAGACAGTAGAGTAGAGACAGCAGACTAGAGAAGGTAGAGAAGAGACAGCAGAGTAGAGACAGCAGAGTAGAGACTTTAGAGACAAGACAGTAGAGTAGAGACAGCAGAGTAGAGTTGAGACAATAGAGACAGCAGAGTAGAGACAGTAGAGTAGAGACAGTAGAGACAGCAGAGTAGAGACAGTAGAGTAGAGACAGTAGAGTAGACAGCAGAGTAGAGACAGTAGAGTAGAGATAGTAGAGTAGAGACAGTAGAGACAGTAGAGTAGAGACAGCAGAGTAGAGATAATAGAGACAGCAGAGTAGAGAAGGCAGAGCAGAGACAGTAGAGTAAAGACAGTCGAGACAGTAGAGTACTGACAGCAGAGTAGAGACTGTAGGGTAGCGACAGTAGAGACAGCAGAGTTGAGACAGTAGAGACAGCAGAGTAGAGACAGTAGAGTAGAGACAGTAGAGTAGAGACAGTAGAGACAGTAGAGTAGAGACAGCAGAGTAGAGACAGCAGAGTAGAGACAGTAGAGTAGAGACAGTAGAGTAGAGACAGCAGAGTAGAGACAGCAGAGTAGAGACAGTAGAGTAGAGACAGTAGAGTAGAGACAGCAGAGTAGAGACAGTAGAGACAGTAGAGTAGACAGCAGAGTAGAGACAGTAGAGTAGAGACCGTAGAGTAGAGACAGTAGAGACAGCAGAGTAGAGACAGTAGAGTAGAGACAGCAGACTAGAGAAGGTAGAGAAGAGACAGCAGAGTAGAGACAGTAGAGTAGATACAGCAGAGTAGAGACAGTAGAGTAGAGACAGCAGAGTAGAGACAGTAGATTAGAGACTGTAGAGTAGAGACAGTAGAGAGAGCAGAGTGGAGACAGTAGAGACAGCAGAGTAGAGACAGTAGAGACAGCAGAGTAGAGACAGTAGAGTAGAGACAGCAGAGTAGAGACAGTAGAGTAGGGACAGCAGAGTAGAGGCAGTAGAGACAGCAGTGTAGAGACAGTAGAGTGGAGACAGTAGATTAGATACAGCAGAGCAGAGACAGTAGAGTAGAGACAGTAGAGTTGAGACAGTAGAGACAGCAGAGTAGAGAAAGTAGAGTAGAGACAGTAGAGACAGCAGAGTAGAGACAGTAGAGTAGAGACAGTAGAGTAGACAGCAGAGTAGAGACAGCAGAGTAGAGACAGTAGAGTAGAGATAGTAGAGTAGAGACAGTAGAGACAGTAGAGTAGAGACAGCAGAGTAGAGACAGTAGAGACAGCAGAGTAGAGAAGGCAGAGCAGAGAAAGTAGAGTAAAGACAGTAGAGTACTGACAGCAGAGTAGAGACAGTCGAGTAGCGACAGTAGAGACAGCAGAGTTGAGACAGTAGATACAGCAGAGTAGAGCCAGTAGAGTAGAGACAGTAGAGACAGTAGAGTAGAGACAGCAGAGTAGAGACAGTAGAGTAGACAGCAGAGTAGAGACAGCAGAGTAGAGACAGTAGAGTAGAGATAGTAGAGTACAGACAGTAGAGACAGTAGAGTAGAGACAGCAGAGTAGAGACAGTAGAGACAGCAGAGTAGAGAAGGCAGAGCAGAGAAAGTAGAGTAAAGACAGTAGAGTACTGACAGCAGAGTAGAGACTGTCGAGTAGCGACAGTAGAGACAGCAGAGTTGAGACAGTAGATACAGCAGAGTAGAGCCAGTAGAGTAGAGACAGTAGAGACAGTAGAGTAGAGACAGCAGAGTAGAGACAGCAGAGTAGAGACAGTAGAGTAGAGACAGTATAGTAGAGACAGCAGAGTAGAGACAGCAGAGACAGTAGAGTAGAGACAGCAGAGTAGAGACAGCAGAGTAGAGACAGTAGAGTAGAGACAGCAGAGTAGAGACAGTAGAGTAGAGACAGTAGAGTAGAGACAGCAGACTAGAGACAGCAGAGTAGAGACAGTAGAGACAGTAGAGTAGAGACAGCAGAGTAGAGACAGCAGAGTAGAGACAGTAGAGTAGAGACAGCAGACTAGAGAAGGTAGAGAAGAGACAGCAGAGTAGAGACAGCAGAGTAGAGACAGTAGAGACAAGACAGTAGAGTAGAGACAGTGGAGTAGAGACAGCAGAGTAGAGTTGAGACAATAGAGACAGCAGAGTAGAGACAGTAGAGACAGCAGAGTAGAGACAGTAGAGTAGAGACAGTAGAGTAGACAGCAGAGTAGAGACAGTAGAGTAGAGATAGTAGAGTAGAGACAGTAGAGACAGTAGAGTAGAGACAGCAGAGTAGAGATAGTAGAGACAGCAGAGTAGAGAAGGCAGAGCAGAGACAGTAGAGTAAAGACAGTAGAGACAGTAGAGTACTGACAGCAGAGTAGAGACAGTAGGGTAGCGACAGTAGAGACAGCAGAGTTGAGACAGTAGAGACAGCAGAGTAGAGACAGTAGAGTAGAGACAGTAGAGTAGAGACAGTAGAGACAGTAGAGTAGAGACAGCAGAATAGAGACAGCAGAGTAGAGACAGTAGAGTAGAGACAGTATAGTAGAGACAGCAGAGTAGAGACAGCAGAGTAGAGACAGCAGAGTAGAGACAGCAGACTAGAGACATTAGAGTAGAGACAGTAGAGTAGAGACAGTAGAGACAGAAGAGTAGAGACAGTAGAGCCAGCAGAGTAGAGACAGTAGAGACAGTAGAGTAGAGAAGGCAGAGCAGAGACAGTAGAGTAGAGACTGCAGAGTAGAGACAGCAGAGTAGAGACAGTAGAGTAGAGACAGTAGAGTAGAGACAGTAAAGTAGAGACATTAGACTATAGACAGCAGAGTAGAGACAGTAGAGACAGTAGAGTAGAGACAGCAGAGTAGAGACACCAGAGTAGAGACAGTAGAGTAGAGACAGCAGAGTAGAGACAGTAGAGTAGAGACAGCAGGATAGAGACAGTAGATTAGAGACTGCAGAGTAGAGACAGTAGAGTAGAGACAGCAGAGTAGAGACAGCAGAGTAGAGACAGTAGAGTAGAGACAGTAGAGTAGAGACAGCAGAGTAGAGACAGTAGAGACAGTAGAGTAGACAGCAGAGTAGAGACAGTAGAGTAGAGACCGTAGAGTAGAGACAGTAGAGACAGCAGAGTAGAGACAGTAGAGACAGCAGAGTAGAGACATTAGAGTAGAGACAGTAGAGTAGAGAAAGCAGAGTAGAGACAGTAGAGACGGCAGAGTTGAGACAGTAGAGACAGTAGAGTAGAGACAGCAGAGTAGAGACAGCAGAGTAGAGACAGTAGAGTAGAGACAGTAGAGTAGAGACAGCAGAGTAGAGAAAACAGTAGCTCAGTGATCTCTGAGGTCAAAGTCAGTGAGCCTGTCAAAAGTAGACCTCACCTTTGGACAACCTGTGTCCTCCATCTTCTCCTCCTCATCCTCTTCCTCCTCCTCTCTATACTGGTAGATGTATCTCTTCTGGTCCTCCATTTCCGGTAGCTTGACTGGTTCTGCTGCCGTTTCATTGACCATTGCTGTGGTCCTCCAGGGTTGGTCCTGAATAGGGAAAGCTGCCCAGGACCTCATGTCTCTGTTAGCCAGCATAGGGAGCTCTTCTCTGGAGTTAGGGTCTTGGCTAAAGCCCTGGTCCTGGTTCTGGTCCTGGTTGTACCCCAGTAGGGTTTGGAGGGAGGAGGGGAGTGTGAATTCAGCCACCAGAAGGTTAGGGGCAGAGGTTGTTATCAGCTTTCTGTAGGGGGTAGCCTGGGGCTGGTCCTGGGGGGGTGAGAGGGGGTCTGTGGTCAGTCCTGGGGTGTTGCTACTTCCCCCCTCCTCCTCCTCTTGGTGTGGCTGGTACATGATGTCAGAAGAGATACTCTGTCTGTAGCCATTGCTATGGTTCCAGATGTCCTCCAGCTCCTCCTCTACCTCCTCAAACTGCTGGTGGTCTGGATGGATGGTGAGGTCGGGGTCGACCGGATCAGAGTCGAGTTCTGTCTCTGTCTGGTGGTGTCTGTTTCTGGGTGTTGTTTTTGTCTCTGGGTGGGCAGGACCTGGGGTTGCTGTGAGATTTCCCCTGGGTGTGGACACAGCCTCCATACGCCCCTCCTCCAGAGACACTAGCCTCCCCACCACAGTCCTCATGGGCTGGGGCTCTTGGAGAACATCAGGTGCATTGAGCTTCAAGCTCCCAGAGTTGGAGACACCAGAGATGCCAGAGTCCATAGAGTCTTGCATCATACTCCCTAACCCACTGACCTTCAGATTCACAACCATCTGAGAAGCCTGGCTGGTCTCCTGGAGGTCAACACTCTCTCTATGGGTCTTCAACCTATGATGGTACTGGTGTCCATTGAGGTCCTGAATGAGGCACTCGTGGTTCTGATAGGCTGAGGAGGGACAGGGGTCCTTGCTCTCATGGTTCTGATAGGCTGAGGAGGGACAGGGGTCCTTGCTCTCATGGTTCTGATAGGCTGAGGAGGGACAGGGGTCCTTGCTCTCATGGTTCTGATAGGCTGAGGAGGGACAGGGGTCCTTGCTCTCGTGGTTCTGATAGGCTGAGGAGGGACAGGGGTCCTTGCTCTCATGGTTCTGATAGGCTGAGGAGGGACAGGGGTCCTTGCTCTCATGGTTCTGATAGGCTGAGGAGGGACAGGGGTCCTTGCTCTTTACAATGGGACTTCTACTAACCATGGTGGTTTCCATGTAATTGTAATGGTCTCGTTTCATTGGACTCTTTGGCCAATAAGCTGTGACTGGTGGTTGCGTGCTGAAGATGAGGTCCGACCTCCTCGTCCGATCCTGCTCAGGCTCCTGGAGTACGGTCTGGATCTGTGATAGGGATAGGTCATTGCTTGATACGTTTTCATCCCAGTCCTCATCCAGGGCAGGAGGAGGAGGAGGAGGAAAATCTGTATCTAGATTAGACAGAGGCTCCAGCTGAACAGCCTGTGTCAGTGGCTTTGTCTGTTTTAGTATTTGTGTCGGTGTCTGGGGCTGGGCCTGTGTCAGTAGTGGTTGTGTCTGTGTCTGTATCTGTGACAGTAGTGGTTGTGTCTGGGGCTGGGGCTGGGCCTGTGTCAGTAGTGGTTGTGTCTGGGGCTGGGGCTGGGCCTGTGTCAGTAGTGGTTGTGTCTGGGGCTGGGGCTGGGCCTGTGTCAGTAATGGTTGTGTCTGTGTCTGTATCTGTGTCAGTAGTGGCTGGGCCTGTGTCAGTAATGGTTGTGTCTGTGTCTGTATCTGTGACAGTAGTGGTTGTGTCTGTGTCTGGGGCTGGGCCTGTGTCAGTAGTGGTTGTGTCTGTGTCTGGGGCTGGGCCTGTGTCAGTAGTGGTTGTGTCTGTGTCTGGGGCTGGGCCTGTGTCAGTAGTGGTTGTGTCGGTGTCTGGGGCTGGGCCTGTGTCAGTAATGGTTGTGTCTGTGTCTGTATCTGTGTCAGTAATGGTTGTGTCTGTGTCAGTAGTGGCTGTGTCAGTGTCAGTAGTGGCTGTGTCTGTGTCAGTAGTGGCTGTGTCTGTATCTGTGTCAGTAGTGGCTGTGTCTGTATCTGTGTCAGTAGTGGCTGTGTCTGTATCTGTGTCAGTAGTGGCTGTGTCTGTGTCAGTAGTGGCTGTGTGTCTGTGTCAGTAGTGGCTGTGTCTGTGTCTGTGTCAGTAGTGGCTGTGTCTGTGTCTGTGTGGCTGTGTCTGTGTCTGTGTCAGTAGTGGCTGTGTCAGTAGTGGCTGTGTCAGTAGTGGCTGTGTCTGTATCTGTGTCAGTAGTGGCTGTGTCAGTAGTGTCTGTGTCAGTAGTGGCTGTGTCTGTATCTGTGTCAGTAGTGGCTGTGTCTGTATCTGTGTCAGTAGTGGCTGTGTCAGTAGTGTCTGTGTCAGTAGTGGCTGTGTCTGTATCTGTGTCAGTAGTGGCTGTGTCAGTGTCAGTAGTGGCTGTGTCTGTATCTGTGTCATTGTTTCATATCTGTAAGTAGTGACGGCCTCATTGTCTGATGCTCTGTGCGTGTCTGATGGAGGGGAGCGGGTATGTTTGAAAGAGCTGAGGGCTGCATGTGTCTCTGTGTGAGGGTTGGGATTGAGGTTTGGGTTGGGGGTTCCCCTGTGTTCTGGGAGTCCTATAGTGATGACATCCTGTATACTGGGGATCAACCTCATGTCTTTGGAGAGGTCGAAGGTCAAAACAGACCCCAGAGACAGGAACCTGCAGTGGCTCCTCACCTGGCCCCTGGGTGAAGCTATAGAGACTGCCTCTGTCACTGCATAGGGGCTGACAGTGGAGACCCCAGAACATTCATCTTCAATATCCCTGGCCAATGGGTTATCCATGTAGTCCACAAGTTCCACCCCCTGCCCTGGCCCCACCCCCTCGGCCTTTAATAGGCTCTTCTTCTTCCTCCGGCCCTCCTTCATTGGCCAGGTCTGGGTGTCGTACAGCGTGATTTGCTGGGGTGCAGCTTCAGCAGGACATGCCACTTCTGTCTGCTCCTCCCCCTCTACAACCATGATTTTCTGAATGGTGTGGCGGCCAGCGTCTCTCTTCCTTCTCCTCTTCTTGCTCCTTATCTTCAGACTAGAGAAGATGGAGGTGTTCTTAGGCAGGGAGGAGGAGAAAGAGACGCAAGATTGAGGAGCCCCGGAGGAGGAGGAGGAGGGGGATGAAGAGGAGGAGGTCTTGGTGTGGAGGCGGGGCAGTAAAATACTCTCGTATGTAGGAGCTGATGTCATGTTGTTGTCCTTTAAATAGAGGAGGACAGAACACAGGTTTAGACAGGATAGGAGGAGATATGAGTAGAGACAGGGTTAGAGAGGGAAGGGAGAGGAGAGGAGGAGATAAGAAAAGGGTTAGAGAGTGAGAGGAGAGGAGACAGAGGTTAGACAGAAAAAAGGAGGGAGAGGAGAGGAGGGAGGAGATAAGAGAGAGACAGGGATAGAGAGGGGGATGGAGAGGGAGAGGATAAGAGAGTAGGGAGCAGGAGGAGAGAGGATATTCGACAGGAATAGAGAGGGAGAGGAGAGGAGGGGCGGAGATAAGAGAGGAGACAGGGATAGAGAGGAGACAGGGTTAGAGAGTGAAGAGGAGAGGAGAGGAGAGGAGGAGTTAGATAGGAATAGAGAGGAGAGGAGACAGGGTTAGAGATGAGAGGACACAGGGAGAGAAGAGACAGGGTTAGAGAGGGAGAGGAGAGGAGACAGGGTTAGAGAGGGCGAGGAGAGGAGAATGGGATAGAGAGAGAGGGAAGAGGAGACAGGGTTAGAGAGGAAGAGGAGAGGAGACAGGGATAGAGAGGGAGAGGAGAAGAGACAGGGATAGAGAGGAGAGAGGAGAAGAGACAGGGATGAGAGGAAGAGGAGAGGAGAAGAGACAGGGATAGAGGAAGAGGAGAGGAGACAGGATTAGAGAGGGAGAGGAGAGGAGACAGGGTTAGAGAGGGAGAGGAGAGGAGAGGAGACAGGGTTAGAGAGGGAGAGGAGAGGAGACAGGGTTAGAGAGGGAGAGGAGAGGAGACAGGGTTAGAGAGGGAGAGGAGAAGCGACAGGGATAGAGAGGGAGAGGAGAAGAGACAGGGTTAGAGAGGAAGAGGAGACAGGGTTAGAAAGTTAACAGTATTGGACAATTATGTTTCATATTGTGAGATTGTTAGTGCAAATGGTTATCAGGGCAGAGAGCCTCATGCAGCATTCCTCTGCTAACAGACCATGCGTCCCTAATCGCACCCTATTCCCTACCCTGGTTAAAGTAGTGCACAATGTAGGGAATATACAGTCAGTATACCAAACATTAGGAACACCTTCCTAATATTGTGATGATACACATGTTTTACTTGTTTTTTATTTCACCTTTATTTAGGGCAGAGAGCCTCATGCAGCATTCCTCTGCTAACAGATAGGCCAGATCACCTTTATTCCCTACCCTGGTTAAAGTAGTGCACAATGATACCTTTCATTTACCAAACATTAGGAACACCTTCCTAATATTGTGATGATACACATGTTTTACTTGTTTTTTATTTCACCTTTATTTAGCCAGGTAGGCCAGATCACCTTTATTTAGCCAGGTAGGCCAGATCACCTTTATTTAGCCAGGTAGGCCAGATCACAATTATTTAACCAGGTAGGCCAGATCACCTTTATTTAACCAGGTAGACCAGATCACCTTTATTTAACCAGGTAGGCCAGATCACCTTTATTTAACCAGGTAGGCAAGTTGAGAACAAGTTCTCATTTTCAACTGCGACCTGGCCAAGATAAAGCAAAGCAGTGTGAACAAACAACAACACAGAGTTATACATGGAGTAAACAAACATACAGTCAATAATACAGTATAAACAAGTCTATATACAGCATATGCAAATTAGGTAAGATAAGAGAGGTAAGGCAATAAATAGGCTGTGGTGGCGAAGTAATTACAATATAGCAATTAAACACTGGAATGGTAGATGTGCAGAATATGAATGTGCAAGTAGAGATACTGGGGTGCAAAGGAGCAAGATAAATTAATAAATACAGTATGGAGACGAGGTAGGTAGATAGATGGGCTGTTTACAGATGGGCTATGTACAGGTGCAGTGATCTATGAGCTGCTCTGACAGCTGGTGCTTAAAGCTAGTGAGGGAGATATGAGTCTCCAGCTTCAGTGATTTTTGCAGTTCGTTCCAGTCATTGGCAGCAGAGAACTGGAAGGAAAGGCGGCCAAAGGAGGAATTGGCTTTGGGGGTGACCAGTGAGATATACCTGCTGGAGCGTGTGCTACGAGTGGGTGCTGCTATGGTGACCAGTGAGATATACCTGCTGGAGCGTGTGCCAAGAGTGGGTGCTGCTATGGTGACCAGTGAGCTGAGATAAGGCGGGGCTTTACCTAGCAGAGACTTGTAGATGACCTGGAGCCAGTGGGTTTGGCAACGAGTATGAAGCGAGGGCCAACCAACGAGAGCGTACAGGTCACAGTGGTGGGTAGTATATGTGGCTTTGGTGACAAAACGGATTTGTTGAGTAGAGTGTTGTAGGCTATTTTGTAAATGACATTGCTGAAGTCGAGGATCGGTAGGATGGTCAGTTTTACGAGGGTATGTTTGGCAGCATGAGCGAAGGATGCTTGTTGCGAAATAGGAAGCTGATTCTAGATTCCATTTTCGATTGGAGATGCTTAATGTGAGTCTAGAAGGAGAGTTTACAGTCTAGCCAGACACCTAGGTATTTGGAATTGTCCACATATTCTAAGTCAGAGCCGTCCAGAGTAGTGATGCTGGACGGGCGGGCAGGTGTGGGCAGTCGGTTGAAGAGCATGCATTTAGTTTTACTAGCATTTAAAAGCAGTTGGAGGCCACGGAAAGAGTGTTGTATGGCATTGAAGCTCGATTGGAGGTTTGTTAACACAGTGTCCAAAGAAGGACCAGATGTATACAGAATGGTGTCATCTGCGTAGAGGTGGATCAGAGAATCACCAGCAGCAAGAGCGACATCATTGATGTATACGGAGAAAAGAGTCGGCCCGAGAATTAAATCCTGTGGCACCCCCATAGAGACTGCCAGAGGTCCGGACAACAGGCCCTCCGATTTGACATACTGAACTCGGAGAAGGTACGGTGTTTTTCGAAATGGTCGGTGATCTGTATGTTAACTTGGCTTTCGAAGACCTTAGAAAGGCAGGAGGGATAGATGTAGGTCTGTAGCAGTTTGGGTCTAGAGTGTCTCCCCCTTTGAAGAGGGGGATGACTGCGGAAGCTTTCCAATCTTTGGGAATGTCAGACGACACGAAAGAGAGGTTGAACAGGCTAGTAATAGGGGTTGCAACAATGTTGGCAGATAATTTTAGAAAGTGAGGGTCCAGATTGTCTAGCCTGGCTGATTTGTAGGGGTCCAGGTTTTGCAGCTCTTTCGGAACATCAGCTATCTGGATTTGGGTGAAGGAGAAATGGGGGAGGTTTGGGCGAGTTGCTGTTGGGAGCCAGGGCTGTTGAGCAGGGTCAGGGTAGCCAGGTGGAAAGCATGGCCAGCCGCAGAAAAATGCTTATTGAAATTCTCAATTATAGTGATTATAGTGAATTTATCGGTGGTGTCAGTGTTTCCTAGTCTCAGTGCAGTGGGCAGCTGGGAGGAGGTGTTCTTATTCTCCATGGACTTTACAGTGTCCCAGAACTTTTTGTAGTTTGTACTACAGGATGCACATTTCTGTCTGAAAAAGCTTGCCTTAGCTTTCCTAACTGCCTGTGTATATTTGTTCCTAACTTCCCTGAAAAGTTGCATATCACGGGGGCTATTCGATGCTAACACAGGACGCCACAGGATGTTTTTGTGCTGGTCAATGGCAGTCAGGTCTGGAGAGAACGAAGGGCTATATCTGTTCCTGGTTCTACATTTTTTGAACGGGGCATGCTTATTTAAGATGGTGAGGAAGGCACTTTTAAAGAATAGCCAGGCATCATCTACTGACGGGGTGAAGTCAATATCCTTCCAGGATACCCGGGCCAGGTCGATTAGAAAGGCCTGCTCTCAGAAGTGTTTCAGGGAGCGTTTGACAGTGATGAGGGGTGGTCGTTTGACCGCGGACCCATTACGGATGCAGGCAATGAGGCAGTGATCGCTGAGATCTTGGTTGAAAACAGCAGAGGTGTATTTGGAGGGCAAGTTGGTTAGGATGACATCTATGAGGGTGCCCGTGTTTACAGATTTGGAGTTGTACCTGGTGGGTTCATTGATAGTTTGTGTGAGATTGAGGGCATCAAGCTTAGATTGTTGGATGTCCGGGATGTTAAGCATGTCCCAGTTTAGGTCACCTAGTAGCACGAGCTCTGAAGATAGATGGGGGACAATCAATTCACATATGGTGTCCAGAGCACAGCTGGGGGCAGAAGGTGGTCTATAGCAAGCGGCAACAGTGAGAGACTTGTTTCTCGAAAGATGGATTTTTAAAAGTGGAAGTTTGAATTGTTTGGGTACAGACCTGGATAGTAAGACAGAACTCTGCAGACTATCTCTGCAGTAGATTGCAACACCGCCCCCTTTGGCCATTCTATCTTGTCGAAAATTTTTATTGTTAGGGATGGAAATTTCAGGATTTTTGGTGGCCTTCCTAAGCCAGGATTCAGGCTAGGACATCCGGGTTGGCAGAGTGTGCTAAAGCAGTGAGTAAAACAAACTTAGGGAGGAGGCTTCTGATGTTAACATGCATGAAACCAAGGCTTTTACATTTACAGAAGTCAACAAATGAGAGCACCTGGGGAATGGGAGTGATGCTGGGCACTGCAGGGCCTGGATTAACCTCTACATCACCAGAGGAACAGAGGAGAAGTAGGATGAGGGTACGGCTAAAGGCTATCAGGACGGGTCGTTTAGTGCTTTCAGAGCAGAGAGTAAAAGGAGCAGGTTTCTGGGTGTGAGAGACATCATGTACAGACAGGGGTATGGTAGAATGTAAGTACATTGGAGGTAGACCTAGGCATTGAGTAATGATGAGAGAGATATTGTCTCTAGAGACGTTTAAACCAGTTTATGTCACCGCATATGTGGGAGGTGGAACTAAATGGTAGGTTAAGGCATATTGAGCAGGGCTAGAGGCTCTACAGTGAATTAAGACAGTAATCACTAACCAGGACAGTAATGGACGAGGCATATTGATATTAGAGAGAGGCATGCGTAGCCAAGTGATCATAGGGGTCCAGTGAGTGGTTCGTCTGACTGGAGAAATGGCAATTCAGACAGTTAGCAGGCCGATGCTAACACGCTAACAGTTAGCAGGCGCGGGCTAGCAAGCTAGCAGAAGGGCCTTAGAGGGACGTCTCTATGGAGGAAAGTCTGTTTCCTCTATGGAGGAAAGTCTGTTGACGTCGAAAGACCAGTCGTGATGGATTAGTAGGGTTTCGAGTAGCAGAGGGGTCTAGTGGTCTAGTGGCCCAAGAAATTGGCCGATGGGTCAATATAGCTAACAGTCCAGTATGCTCTAGACAGCTAGCAGCTAACAGTCCAGTATGCTCTAGACAGCTAGCAGCTAACAGTCCAGTATGCTCTAGACAGCTAGCAGCTAACGGCTGTGGATGGGCATTCAGGGGACATCGTGATGTAGAGGCCAGTTGAGTACCTCCTCGAGCAGATTACGTCATAGTCCAGTCGTGCAGGATCTGTGGGGTACCGTGCAGTAGAAGGGGTCCGATTATTGTATCCCAGGAGTGGCTGATGGGCTTCTTTTAGCTAGCCGGGAGAAAGGGCCTAGCATGGGCTAGCTCCCGGCTAATTGGTGCTTGCTCCTGGACCGACGTTAGCCAGTACTCGGATATCAGCTAGCTTGCTGCGAAGATCCAGGAGAACATGTCCAGGGCTTGCGGTAGGAATCCGGGGGTATGGAGAGAAATAGGTCCGGTATGTTCTGGTTTGAGTCACGTTGTACAAACTGGTGAGAGTTTTCCGAGCTAAAGGTTAGCTGATGACCTCTAGCAGTGGTTAGCTGACTAGTAGCTAGTGAGCCGGCTAGCTTCTGTTGGGGGATTCTGAATTTCAGGTGAATAATATTTTAGAAAAAAACAGATCCACGACCACATGAGGCGGGCTGCAGGAGAGTGTTTTAATGTTGGGACACGACAAGACGAGGACAAAAGACGTCTGACTGCTACGCCATCTTGGATAAAGATATGGGAATTTGTTGAGTGTGAAAAAAAAAACAGGAGCATACCAAACCCTGTTCAGAGACACTTACATTTTTAGTCTTGCCCATTCACCCTCTGAATGGCACACATCCACAATCCATGTCTCAATTGTCTCCAGGCGTATATTAACCTGTCTCCTCCCCTTCATCTACATGGATCGAAGTGGATTTAAAGCGGAAATATGAACCTTTTGTGCGACCCGACCAAGTGATTGGTTATAAATATGTCAATCTCATTGGAAGCATGTCTAAAGAAGCTATAGATCAGTTCTATGGGAAGCTGTAGATCAGTTCTATGGGAAGCTGTAGATCAGTTCTATGGGAAGCTGTAGATGAGTTCTACAGGAAGCTGTAGATCAGTTCTACTGGAAGCTGTAGATCAGTTCTACTGGAAGCTGTAGATCAGTTCTACAGGAAGCTGTAGATCAGTTCTATGGGAAGCTGTAGATCAGTTCTATGGGAAGCTGTAGATCAGTTCTATGGGAAGCTGTAGATCAGTTCTATGGGCACATTTCTATGCTTCCCGTGTTTAAGTTTAGTTTTTGTGTCTCTTTCATTTTCTTCACACTTCACACAGCTGAATATACAATATGTTTGGTTATTGTAACGTGACTAGGGGGTATTTAATATTTCTATGTTGTGTTCTAGTTCTTTTTTCTATGTTGGGTGTTTTGTATGATTCCCAATTAGAGGCAGCTGGTAATCGTTGTCTCTAATTGAGGATCATATTTAAGTAGCTATTTTTCCCACCTGTGTTTGTGGTATATTATATTTTGTGTTTGTGCATGTGCACCACTTAGTCACGACCTTTTGTGACTCCCAAACCCGCATGCGGGAGCGTAATCATCGCCTGAAACTAATTAGCATAACGCAGCGGACATAAATATCCCTAGAAAATATTCCTATTCATGAAAATCACAAATGAAATATATTGAGACACAGCTTTGCCTTTTGTTAATCACCCTGTCATCTCAGATTTTCAAAATATGCTTTACAGCCAACGCTAGACAAGTATTTGTGTAAGTTTATCGATAGCCTAGCATAGCATTATGCCCTGCTAGCAGCAGGCAACCTTGTCACGGAAATCAGAAAACCAATCAAATTCAATCGTCTACCTTTGATGAACTTCGGATGTTTTCACTCACGAGACTCCCAGGTAGATAGCCAAAGTTCATTTTTTCCCAAAATATTATTTTTGTAGGCGAAACACCTCCGTTTGTTCTTCACGTTTTGCTGAGAAATCTCCCGGAAATTGTGGTCACCACAACTCCGAAAAATATTCAAAATTAGCTCCATAATATCGACAGAAACATGGCAAACGTTGTTTAGAATCCATCCTCAAGGTGTTTTTCTAATATCTATTCGATAATATATCCGTCGGGACAATTTGTTTTTCACTAGGACCGATTGGAGTAATGGCTACCTCTTTATTTTACGTGAGAATCTCTCTCGGAGCCACCATGTGACCACTTATGCAATGTGGCCGCCAGTATTCTTCAACAGAAATGCGTAAAACTATGTCACAATGCTGTAGACACCTTGGGGAATACGTAGAAAGCGTAAGCTCGTTGATGGTACATTCACAGCCAAATAGGGAGTCATTGGAACGCAGCGCTTTCAAAACCTGGGGCACTTCCGGATTGGATTTTTCTCAGGCTTTCGCCAGCAAACATCATTTCTATTATACTCACAGACAATATCTTTACAGTTTTGGAAACGTTAGAGTGTTTTCTATCTTTCCTGACAAAATAACCCGTTTAAAACGGGAACGTTTTTTTTCCAAAAATGAAAATACTGCCCCTAGAGTTCCAAAAGGTTTTTAAGTTGTTCATTTATTTGATTTATTGTTTTTTCAAAAATGTCACTTTGAAATAAATATGTGGAACTCAACATCCGCTGCACCTTGGTCCTGTTCTTACGACAACCGTAACAGTTATGGAAAATCCATTTCACAGCGGTTTAGAGGGTATAATGACTGTCTATACTCTACATGCTTGTTTTGTCACATAAACTGAAGTTAGTCAAACCATTGGAATTGTAGCAACCAGGAAACAGTGGAGCACGTTCTGCGTAGTGCATCTTTAACAGGTGACGTATAAAAGGGAGATGTCACCTGGTCAGTCTATGTCAGGGAAAGATCAGGTGTTCATAATGTTATGTATGGTCAGTGTACAGGATATAGGAAATAGGATGTTGTTTGGGACAGCCAAAGACTGGGTCATTTAGCAGCATGTGTTACAGATGAAAGATGACATCATCACAGTTAAGATGACAGAACCAATCAGGTGCCTTGCTGTGACACACTTTAGAGCATGCGTCCAGTTATCTGCACACGCACATACTGTAGTAGAGACACACTGTAGTAGAGACACACTGTAGTAGAGACACACTGTAGTAGAGACATACTGTAGTAGAGACACACTGTAGTAGAGACACACTGTAGTAGAGACATACTGTAGTAGAGACACACTGTAGTAGAGACACACTGTAGTAGAGACACATTGTAGTAGAGACACACTGTAGTAGAGACATACTGTAGTAGAGACACACTGTAGTAGAGACACACTGTAGTAGAGACACACTGTAGTAGAGACATACTGTAGTAGAGACTTGGCATGCTGCTTCAGTTCACACTAACCCATTTACCTGTTCTGCACTCTGGCGATAAATCTTTCTCTTTAAACTACCCAGAGTATTTTCCCACAGACCCTGGCAGCACCTCCAAAAGGTTTTAGGTGGCTGAGAGAGAGGGGTAGAGAGAGATATGGAGAGAAGGGTAGAGAGAGAGAGAGTGAGAGAGAGAGAGAGAGAGAGAGAGAGAGAGCGGTAGAGAGAGAGAGAGAGAGAGAGAGAAAGAGAGAGAGAGATATATAGTTAGAGGTGTAGAAAGAGAGAGATAGCGAGAGAAAAAGAGGGGTAGAGCGAGAGAGAGGGGTAAAGAGAGAGGGGTAGAGAGAGCGAGAGTAGAGGAGAGAGAGATAGGGGTAGGGGAAGAGAGAGGGGAAGAGAGAGAGAGAGAGAGAGAGTGGTAGAGAGTGAGAGGGGTAGAGAGTGAGAGACCGAGGTTGAGAGAAAGATAGAGATAGAGGGGTAGAGAGTGAGAGAGAAGTAGAGAGATAGAGGGGTAGGGAGAGAGAGAGAGTGGGGTAGAGAGAGAGGGGTAGGTTGAGAAAGAGAGGGGAAGAGAGAGAGAGAGCGAGGTTGAGAGAAAGATAGAGAGAGAGGGGTAGAGAGAGAGGTAGAGAGAGAGAGAGGGGGAGAGAGAGAGAGAGTAGAGGAGAGAGAGATAGAGGGTAGGGGAAGAGAGAGGGAAGAAGAGAGAGAGAGAGAGAGTGGTAGAGAGTGAGAGGGGTAGAGAGAGACCGAGGTTGAGAGAAAGATAGAGATAGAGGGGTAGAGAGTGAGAGAGAAGTAGAGAGATAGAGGGGTAGGGAGAGTGAGAGAGAGTGGGGTAGAGAGAGAGGGGTAGGAAGAGAGAGAGAGAGCGAGGTTGAGAGAAAGATAGAGAGAGAGGGGTAGAGAGAGGTAGAGAGAGAGAGACGGGGAGAGAGAGAGAAAGGGAAAAGTAGAGGTAGAGAGCGAGAGGGGTAGAGAAATAGGAATAGAGAGAGAGAGAGAGATAGACGGGGAGAAAAAGAGAGGGCGAGGGAGACGCAGAGGTAGAGACAGTGAGAGCGAGAGGGAGAGAGAAAGAAAGAGATAGAGATAGAAAAGAGAAAGTATGGAAATGAAGGCAAGAAAGGATAGCTGGAAACAGCTGAGAAGGGCGTGTGGAAGTAGACACCCAGTGCTATGATTCTATAGGAGAAACAAATACAGAGGGTTGAAATAGTGTTTCAGGACAATGGACAGTCCAGTCAGGTAGGTACAGAGTGGTCAGGACAGTCAGGTAGGTACAGAGTGGTCAGGCCAGTCAGGTAGGTACAGAGTGGTCAGTCCAGTCAGGTAGGTACAGAGTGGTCAGTCCAGTCAGGTAGGTACAGAGTGGTCAGTCCAGTCAGGTAGGTACAGAGTGGTCAGTCCAGTCAGGTAGGTACAGAGTGGTCAGGACAGTCAGGTAGGTATAGAGTGGTCAGTCCAGTCAGGTAGGTACAGAGTGGTCAGTCCAGTCAGGTAGGTACAGAGTGGTCAGTCCAGTCAGGTAGGTACAGAGTGGTCAGTCCAGTCAGGTAGGTACAGAGTGGTCAGGACAGTCAGGTAGGTACAGAGTGGTCAGGACAGTCAGGTAGGTTTAGAGTGGTGTGGGGGCTGTGCTTTGGCAAAGTGGGTGGGGTTATATCCTTCCTGTTTGGCCCTGTCCGGGGGTGTCCTCGGATGGGGCCACAGTGTCTCCTGACCCCTCCTGTCTCAGTCTCCAGTATTTATGCTGCAGTAGTTTGTGTCGGGGGGCTAGGGTCAGTTTGTTATATCTGGAGTACTTCTCCTGTCCTATTCGGTGTCCTGTGTGAATCTAAGTGTGCGTTCTCTAATTCTCTCCTTCTACACTTCTCTCTTTCTTTCTCTCTCTCGGAGGACCTGAGCCCTAGGACCATGCCCCAGGACTACCTGACATGATGACTCCTTGCTGTCCCCAGTCCACCTGACTGTGCTGCTGCTCCAGTTTCAACTGTTCTGCCTTACTATTATTCGACCATGCTGGTCATTTATGAACATTTGAACATCTTGGCCATGTTCTGTTATAATCTCCACCCGGCACAGCCAGAAGAGGACTGGCCACCCCACATAGCCTGGTTCCTCTCTAGGTTTCTTCCTAGGTTTTGGCCTTTCTAGGGAGTTTTTCCTAGCCACCGTGCTTCTACACCTGCATTGCTTGCTGTTTGGGGTTTTAGGCTGGGTTTCTGTACAGCACTTTGAGATATCAGCTGATGTACGAAGGGCTATATAAATACATTTGATTTGATTTGGTCATGACAGTCAGGTAGGTACAGAGTGGTCATGACAGTCAGGTAGGTATATATGAGAGGAGGTCTGTGGTTCTTACCCTGTGGACAGGCTCTGTGCTCTCCTCCTCACCCACCCTAGGATTAGCCTCCATCACCTCCACATGACTGTCTCCTTGGTTCCCCAAGCTGAGGATGAGGTTGACAGTACCCCCCAGGTCCACACTGCCTCCAAGGCTGAGGTTAGGGCTGTTCTTGACGGTGCCCCCTAGGTAGACCATTCCCCCCTGGTTCCCCAGGCGAACCCCCTGGCCCACCAAGCTAACCCCCTGCCCCCCCAGCCTAACCTTAGGGCTGCTGTTGACTGAGGTGCCCCCTAGGCACATGGTGCCCCCCAGGCAGAGGGCTGGGCTGCTGGGCTCTTTTAAGACCAGGCAGGAGGATTGGTGGGTCTCTGGGGGAGAGGTGAGGCCCCTTAGAGGCCCTGTGTTGCTTTTCATCACCTGATAGCCATCCTCTTGGTCCTTCCAATTTTGCTGGTCTGTTGCGGGACAGTACAGACTGTCTATTTTCCTCAGTCTGTCCTCAAAGACACTCAGTGCAGGGGTAAAGTGGGTCTCTGACTGAGCAGGGGTAAAGTGGGTCTCTGGCTGAGCAGGTGTACTGTGGGTCTCTGGCTGAGCAGGGGTACTGTGGGTGGAGCAGGCTGTATCATCGGTGTTGATATCTGCTCCTGTGGTCTCTGAGTAGATGTTGTCTCTAGTGGACTCTACTGTGGTCTCTGAGTAGATGTTGTCTCTAGTGGACTCTACTGTGGTCTCTGAGTAGATGTTGTCTCTAGTGGACTCTACTGTGGTCTCTGAGTAGATGTTGTCTCTAGTGGACTCTACTGTGGTCTCTGAGTAGATGTTGTCTCTAGTGGACTCTACTGTGGTCTCTGAGTAGATGTTGTCTCTAGTGGACTCTTCTGTGGTCTCTGAGTAGATGTTGTCTCTAGTGGACTCTACTGTGGTCTCTGAGTAGATATTATCTCCAGGAGTCTGCTCTGTTGGGGGCTCAGAGTCGATAA
This sequence comes from Oncorhynchus nerka, assembly GCF_034236695.1. NCBI lineage: Eukaryota > Metazoa > Chordata > Actinopteri > Salmoniformes > Salmonidae > Oncorhynchus > Oncorhynchus nerka. The sequence continues at coordinate 524,009 of NC_088418.1, read as the reverse complement.
GATCTTCATTAAGTTCAGTCTCGTTATTCCTGCGTTGACTCCTCTGGTGTTTCTGGTCTCTCCAGTGGACCAACATCCATCCCAGCATGGACCTCAACTCCTCCAGACGCTCATGGATCTAGAGGAATGAACAATCATTCACTCAACGAATCAGTCAACCAGTCAATCAGTCAACTAATCATTCAGTCAACCAGTCAACCAGTCAACCAATCAGTCAGTCAACCAATTAGTCAGTCAACCAATAAGTCAGTCAACCAGTCAACCAATCAATCAGTCAGTCAACCAGTCAACCAGTCAACCAGTCAACCAATCAGTCAGTCAACCAATTAGTCAGTCAACCAATAAATCAGTCAACCAGTCAACCAATCAATCAGTCAGTCAACCAGTCAACCAGTCAACAAGTCAATCAATCGGCTGACTAACGTTTAGACCAGGGCTGAAAAAGTGATTTTCTTTCAATTAGTGACCAATTAAGCCATAGCCAACCAGGTGAGAGGAGTTCCTAACTCATCAATTAAGATCTAGACAACCAGGTGAGAGGAGTTCCAAACTCATCAATTAAGACCTAGACAACCAGGTGAGAGGAGTTCCTAACTCATCAATTAAGACCTAGACAACCAGGTGAGAGGAGTTCCTAACTCATCAATTAAGATCTAGACAACCAGGTGAGAGGAGTTCAAAACTCATCAATTAAGATCTAGACAACCAGGTGAGAGGAGTTCCAAACTCATCAATTAAGACCTAGACAACCAGGTGGGAGGAGTTCCTAACTCACCACTACACAAATAGAGACCTAAGACAACAGAGACAACAGAGACCTAAGATCTTTTTCAGAGCTGATCTGATTGGTCCTAAGATCAATTACGGTAAAACATATCAGAATTGGGCTGCCTGTAAAAAATAAAATATAAACACAACCCTATAGTGTATTATCTTTTTCCCAGGGGTTGTGCGACTCAATGTTAACCCTACCATCTGAACAAACCAATCTACAACAAAAAAAACAATCAACCAATCAATCAACCAACCAACCAACCAACCAATCTACAACAAAAAAACTATCAACCAATCAACCAATCAACCAATCAATCAACCAACCAACCAACCAATCAAGCAGACCCTACCATGTTGGCCAGGTGGTGCTCAGCGTTCAACAGGTTCCTCCCTGCAGCATCCAGCTCCTCCAACTCCTCCAACTTCCTGTCTATCTGGACGTCCATCTCCATCTCCGCAGCCATTGGCTCCTGGTCGTCCCTCCCACAATGCAACACTCTCTCAGAGAAAATACACTCCCGGGTGTCCTCCATCCACGATCTGTCCATTCAAAAGGGCGGAGGGGGAAAAGGAAGACGGTGAGTAAAGCCATGAACAGGACATGACATGATGATGATGGTAACCAGACCACAAATACTCTACGGAACCCGGAACCACAGAACTAACAGAACTATAGAACCCATGGATATAAGGATAACTATACCGACCTCCCCAACACATGTTACATTACTGACAAAGCCTGCCTGACAGACTAGGACATCCTGTTATGATCTGAAACAGCTAACAGGCTCCAGTCACAGTGACTCTCGGCAGGCTACAGTGGGATTATCAAAGAATCTAAATTCAACTTTTTCTCCATTCCTATCTCCTCACCTCCTTCTCAAAACTATTGGAGGAGTGTGTCCTAAGTCTCTACACCCTTTTCTCCAATGGGGTTTGAGAATGAGGCGAGGAGAGAGGATGCAAGAAGTCCAAGAAAGATGAATTGAGAAAGAGCCCCTGATCGAGCCAGAAGGGGCCCGTATGGTTTATATCACCTGCTTACATCATGGCCAGGTAGGTCCTGAAGAAGTCCTGCAGGTGAACAAACTGTCGTAATCTGTCTCTGTTCCCCTCTACGTTCCTCCTTAATTCCCTCCATACCCCCAGGGCTCCCTGCACCTCCACCCCCAGGAAGGTCACTCTGTCTGGGCATAGCTCCTCCAGATAACCAGTCTGTCTCTGGAGCTCCTCCACCTCTTCCTTCAGCACAGCATAATTCACCTACAGGGAACAATGACAACAGGTTGAATTATTATATGGATGGATGGAAGGAAGAAAGAAGGAAGGAAGGAAAGGAAGGAAGGAAGGAAGGAAGGAAGGAAGGAAGGAAGGAAGGAAGGAAGGAAGGAAGGAAGGAAGGAAGGAAGGAAGGAAGGAAGGAAGGAAGGAAGGAAGAATGGATGGATGGATGGATGGATGGATGGAAGGATGGATGGATGGATGGAAGGAAGGAAGGATGGATGGAAGGAAGGAAGGAAGGAAGGAAGGAAGGATGGATGGAAGGAAGGACGAACGGACGGACGGAAGGAAGGAAGGAAGGAAGGAAGGAAGGAAGGAAGGAAGGAAGGAAGGAAGGAAGGAAGGAAGGAAGGAAGGAAGGAAGGAAGGAAGGAAGGAAGGAAGGAAGGAAGGAAGGATGGAAGGATGGATGGACGGATGGATAGCCACGTGTGTGAGAGGTGTTATATAGACTTCTCAGTCTGGGGGGTACGGTATGAACGGAGAGGTGTTATATAGACTTCTCAGTCTGGGGAGAAGTGTTATATAGACTTCTCAGTCTGGGGGGTACGGTATGAACGGAGAAGAACCATATGTTAGACATATTCAAGCCGTTCTGTTGTTTCATTCTGAACCAGTAGTTAATAGCTGTGTAGTCTCGATGGGAGTGACACTTCATAATGTTTTTCTGTTAATCATGGTGGATGGTTGATCAATGACAGCACAGTTATTTCAGTATGTTAGATCCCATTTGGTCATGTTGTTTTCACTGGGTCCACATTCCAGACAGTGATGTGTGTGTTTTCAGTCTGGGGGGGGGTACGGTATGACTTATGTCAAACATACAGCTGTCTGGACTGGACACACACACACCACCCAATAAACCTCCAACTCTTGTGACAGACACACCAACACACACACGCACACACCAACACACACAAACACACACCCTTGGTGGACAATAAACTCTGTGTATGATGGCATGTTGTAATTCACATCCTTAATGGAACAGAAATCAGGGTTGGTTCTTGCTTGCTGATTGGCTCAATGGTCTCTGTGGGTCGGTGTGGAGTGAGAAACTCTGACACAACAGGAAACAGACAGCTTGTGAAACAAGATGAAGGGAGGAGGAGAGAGGAGGGAGGGCTTCCCTTGTTCCACAACAGCCATTGTATCCTATTACACAATGACCATTACCCAACACCAATGGAATATCAAGTTACAGTAAAGGAACTGGGTCAATTCCACACTGTGTTTCAAGACCTGGAGTTTTCTGAAAGCCTCTACTTTGTTCCTTCAATGACAGAACAACAGGAAGACGTTAGAGCGTTGAAGTGTCTCGCCCATCTTGGTGGTCTATCTGCTCCTCTAGTCCTCTAGTCCATCTAGGTGGTCTATCTGCTCCTCTAGTCCTCTAGTCCCTCTAGTCCCTCTAGGTGGTCTATCTGCTCCTCTAGTCCTCTAGTCCTCTACTCCCTCTATGTGGTCTATCTGCTCCTCTAGTCCTCTAGTCCATCTAGGTGGTCTATCTGCTCCTCTAGTCCCTCTAGTCCTCTAGTCCTCTAGTCCTTCTAGGTGGTCTATCTGCTCCTCTAGTCCCTCTAGTCCTCTAGTCCTCTAGTCCTTCTAGGTGGTCTATCTGCTCCTCTAGTCCCTCTAGTCCTCTAGTCCTCTAGTCCATCTAGGTGGTCTATCTGATCCTCTAGTCCCTCTAGACCTCTAGGCCCTCTAGACCTCTAGGCCTCTAGTCTTCCGGCCCGTCCTTGGACACTATGCTATCTAACCTCCAAACGAGCTTCAATGCCATACAACACTCCTTCCGTGGCCTCCAACTGCTCTTAAACGCTAGTAAAACCAAATGCATGCTTTTCAACCGTTCGCTGCCTGCACCCGCACGCCTGACCAGCATCACCACCCTGGATGGTTCCGACCTTGAATATGTGGACATCTATAAGTACCTAGGTGTCTGGCTAGACTGTAAACTCTCCTTCCAGACTCATATCAAACATCTCCAGTCGAAAATCAAATCAAGAGTTGGCTTTCTATTCCGCAACAAAGCCTCCTTCACTCACGCCGCCAAACTTACCCTAGTAAAACTGACTATCCTACCGATCCTCGACTTCGGCGATGTCATCTACAAAATGGCTTCCAACACTCTACTCAGCAAACTGGATGCAGTTTATCACAGTGCCATCCGTTTTGTCACTAAAGCACCTTATTCCACCCACCACTGTGACCTGTATGCTCTAGTCGGCTGGCCCTCGCTACATATTCGTCGCCAGACCCACTGGCTCCAGGTCATCTACAAGTCCATGCTAGGTAAAGCTCCGCCTTATCTCAGTTCACTGGTCACTATGGCAACACCCATCCGTAGCACGCGCTCCAGCAGGTGCATCTCACTGATCATCCCTAAAGCCAACACCCATTTGGCCGCCTTTCGTTCCAGTTCTCTGCTGCCTGTGACTGGAACGAATTGCAAAAATCGCTGAAGTTGAGACTTTTATCTCCCTACCAATTTCAAACATCTGCTATCTGAGCAGCTAACCGATCGCTGCAGCTGTACGTAGTCCATCGGTAAATAGCCCACCCATTTTCACCTACCTCATTCCCATACTGTTTTTATTTTTTATTTTTTATTTACTTTTCTGCTCTTTTGCACACCAATATCTCTACCTGTACATGACCATCTGATCATTTATCACTCCAGTGTTATTCTGCAAAATTGTAATTATTCGCCTACCTCCTCATGCCTTTTGCACACAATGTATATAGACTCTCCTTTTTTCTACTGTATTATTGACTTGTTAATTGTTTACTCCATGTGTAACTCTGTGTTGTCTGTTCACACTGCTATGCTTTATCTTGGCCAGTTCGCAGTTGCAAATGAGAACTTGTTCTCAACTAGCCTACCTGGTTAAATAAAGGTGAAATAAAAAAATAAAATAAAAATAGTCTATCTGCTCCTCTAGTCCTCTAGTCCCTCTAGTCCTCTAGCCCCCCCCCCCCCCTTAGGTGGTCTTGCTGTTCCTCTAGCCCCCTCACCTCTAGGTGGTCTTGCTGTGCCTCTACCCCCCACCCCACTAGTTGGTCTTGCTGATCCTCTTGCCCCCCTCACCTCTAGGTGGTCTTGCTGTTCCTCTAGCCCCCAACTTCACCTCTAGGTGGTCTTGCAGTGCCTCTAGCCCCCACCCTCACCTCTAGGTGGTCTAGCTGTTCACCTCAGTTCTTGCAGTGCCTTAGCCCCCCCCTCACCTCTAGATGGTCTTGCTTTTCCTTCTTTAGCCCCCCTCACCTCTAGGTGGTCTTGCTGTTTCTCTAGTCCCCCTCCCCTCACCTCTAGGTGGTCTTGCTGTTCCTCTAGTCCCCCTCACCTCTAGGTGGTCTTGCTGTTCCTCTAGCCCCCTCACCTCTAGGTGGTCTTGCAGTGCCTCTAGCCCCCACCCCCACCTCTAGGTGGTCTTGCTGTTCCTCTAGCCCCCTCACCTCTAGGTGGTCTTGCTTTTCCTCTAGCCCCCCCTCACCTCTAGGTCGTCTTGCTGTTCCTCTAGCCCCCCACTTCTAGGTGGTCTTGCTGTTCCTCTAGCCCCCCACCTCTAGGTGGTCTTGCTGTTCCTCTAGCCCCCTCACCTCTAGGTGGTCTTGCAGTGCCTCTAGCCCCCTCACCTCTAGGTGGTCTTGCAGTTCCTCTAGCCCCCCTCACCTCTAGGTGGTCTTGCTGTTCCTCTAGCCCCCCTCACCTCTAGGTGGTCTTGCTGTTCCTCTGCCCCCCCCACCCCCTCACCTCTAGGTGGTCTTGCTGTTCCTCTAGTCCCCCTCACCTCTCGGTGGTCTTGCAGTTCCTCTAGCCCCCGCCCCTCACCTCTAGGTGGTCTTGCTGTTCCTTCAGTCCCTCTAGTCCACATTGTTCTGGTTCACAGCGCATGGCCATGTCTTTCTCTCTCTGTAGGAGTTCCTGGTTCAGCTCTCTACTGCAGCACAGACTGTCCTCCACACGTACTGACAGCACAGCCAGCTGGGACAGCAGAGGGAGACTAGGGTCAGTCATGGGATTGGTTTATTCTGTCAAGTAAACAAACTAAAGGAAACAGTTTTCACTGTTCTTCTGCAACAACCATGTTGCTATGGATACTGTACAGTAGATGTGAGACCAACCACTGGACCTTCACAATACCAGAACCTGTCGGCCCCCCCGGGGCCGTCCTACCTGTCGGATCATAGTCTGGACGGCTTGATCATGGATGTGATTCTGTGATCGTCCTCTCTCTCTGACCGTGTCATTCAACATCTCCACTGCCTCCTGCAGCTCCTCTACAGGGTTTCCCAGCGGCTCCATCAGGGGCTCCCCACCCCCATCACCCAGCAGGGTAAGAGCTGAGCTGATCTCACTGTGGAGAGGCTGGGAGACAAACACAGGAGGTGTTTTACCCTCGGGTACCTAAGGTAGTATGTTGTGTGGTGTGACTTCATGCAGGTGAAACTCTGTGCCTCACCTGTCCAAGGTTACTGCTGTAGCCCCTCCCCCTGGCCTCCTGGGTCTCCTCTAGCTCCACCCTCTCCTCTAGCTCCACCCGCTCCAGAAACTCTGTCAGCATCCTGGTGTCCTGCAGCGACGAACTCTGCTGGGTCAACGCGGTCTGGACACGTTTGTACCTGGTGACACAGAGTACAGCAACATTCAACACTTAACCTACAATAAAGGCCAGTCAGTCTGTGGTGAGGCTGAGATGCTTTAGGCTCTGGCTTGTGTATTAGACTTCAGTCTCTCTGTCTACTAACACATAGAGCAAGACTGTTGAAGACACCAAGCCTCCTGTCTATTAACACATAGAGCCAGACTGTTAAAGACACCAAGCCTCCTGTCTATTAACACATAGAGCCAGACTGTTAAAGACACCAAACCTCCTGTCTATTAACACATAGAGCCAGACTGTTGAAGACACCAAGCCTCCTGTCTATTAACACATAGAGCCAGACTGTTAAAGACACCAAGCCTCCTGTCTATTAACACATAGAGCCAGACTGTTAAAGACACCAAACCTCCTGTCTATTAAAACATAGAGCCAGACTGTTGAAGACACCAAACCTCCTGTCTATTAACACATAGAGCCAGACTGTTGAAGACACCAAGCCTCCTGTCTATTAACACATAGAGCCAGACTGTTGAAGACACCAAGCCTCCTGTCTATTAACACATAGAGCCAGACTGTTAAAGACACCAAACCTCCTGTCTATTAACACATAGAGCCAGACTGTTGAAGACACCAAACCTCCTGTCTATTAACACATAGAGCCAGACTGTTGAAGACACCAAGCCTCCTGTCTATTAACACATAGAGCCAGACTGTTGAAGACACCAAACATCCTGTCTATTAACACATAGAGCCAGACTGTTAAAGACACCAAACCTCCTGTCTATTAACACATAGAGCCAGACTGTTGAAGACACCAAGCCTCCTGTCTATTAACACATAGAGCCAGACTGTTGAAGACACCAAACCTCCTGTCTATTAACACATAGAGCCAGACTGTTGAAGACACCAAGCCTCCTGTCTATTAACACATAGAGCCAGACTGTTGAAGACACCAAGCCTCCTGTCTATTAACACATAGAGCCAGACTGTTAAAGACACCAAACCTCCTGTCTATTAACACATAGAGCCAGACTGTTGAAGACACCAAACCTCCTGTCTATTAACACATAGAGCCAGACTGTTGAAGACACCAAGCCTCCTGTCTATTAACACATAGAGCCAGACTGTTGAAGACACCAAGCCTCCTGTCTATTAACACATAGAGCCAGACTGTTGAAGACACCAAGCCTCCTGTCTATTAACACATAGAGCCAGACTGTTAAAGACACCAAACCTCCTGTCTATTAACACATAGAGCCAGACTGTTAAAGACACCAAACCTCCTGTCTATTAACACATAGAGCCAGACTGTTGAAGACACCAAACCTCCTGTCTATTAACACATAGAGCCAGACTGTTGAAGACACCAAGCCTCCTGTCTATTAACACATAGAGCCAGACTGTTAAAGACACCAAGCCTCCTGTCTATTAACACATAGAGCCAGACTGTTAAAGACACCAAGCCTCCTGTCTATTAACACATAGAGCCAGACTGTTAAAGACACCAAACCTCCTGTCTATTAACACATAGAGCCAGACTGTTAAAGACACCAAGCCTCCTGTCTATTAACACATAGAGCCAGACTGTTAAAGACACCAAACCTCCTGTCTATTAACACATAGAGCCAGACTGTTGAAGACACCAAACCTCCTGTCTATTAACACATAGAGCCAGACTGTTGAAGACACCAAGCCTCCTGTCTATTAACACATAGAGCCAGACTGTTAAAGACACCAAGCCTCCTGTCTATTAACACATAGAGCCAGACTGTTAAAGACACCAAACCTCCTGTCTATTAACACATAGAGCCAGACTGTTGAAGACACCAAACCTCCTGTCTATTAACACATAGAGCCAGACTGTTGAAGACACCAAGCCTCCTGTCTATTAACACATAGAGCCAGACTGTTAAAGACACCAAACCTCCTGTCTATTAACACATAGAGCCAGACTGTTAAAGACACCAAACCTCCTGTCTATTAACACATAGAGCCAGACTGTTGAAGACACCAAGCCTCCTGTCTATTAACACATAGAGCCAGACTGTTGAAGACACCAAACCTCCTGTCTATTAACACATAGAGCCAGACTGTTAAAGACACCAAACCTCCTGTCTATTAACACATAGAGCCAGACTGTTGAAGACACCAAGCCTCCAGACTGTCTATTAACACATAGAGCCAGACTGTTGAAGACACCAAACCTCCTGTGTTATTAACACATAGAGCCAGACTGTTGAAGACACCAAGCCTCCTGTCTATTAACACATAGAGCCAGACTGTTGAAGACACCAAGCCTCCTGTCTATTAACACATAGAGCCAGACTGTTAAAGACACCAAACCTCCTGTCTATTAACACATAGAGCCAGACTGTTGAAGACACCAAACCTCCTGTCTATTAACACATAGAGCCAGACTGTTGAAGACACCAAGCCTCCTGTCTATTAACACATAGAGCCAGACTGTTGAAGACACCAAGCCTCCTGTCTATTAACACATAGAGCCAGACTGTTGAAGACACCAAGCCTCCTGTCTATTAACACATAGAGCCAGACTGTTAAAGACACCAAACCTCCTGTCTATTAACACATAGAGCCAGACTGTTAAAGACACCAAACCTCCTGTCTATTAACACATAGAGCCAGACTGTTGAAGACACCAAACCTCCTGTCTATTAACACATAGAGCCAGACTGTTGAAGACACCAAGCCTCCTGTCTATTAACACATAGAGCCAGACTGTTAAAGACACCAAACCTCCTGTCTATTAACACATAGAGCCAGACTGTTAAAGACACCAAACCTCCTGTCTATTAACACATAGAGCCAGACTGTTGAAGACACCAAACCTCCTGTCTATTAACACATAGAGCCAGACTGTTGAAGACACCAAGCCTCCTGTCTATTAACACATAGAGCCAGACTGTTGAAGACACCAAACCTCCTGTCTATTAACACATAGAGCCAGACTGTTAAAGACACCAAACCTCCTGTCTATTAACACATAGAGCCAGACTGTTGAAGACACCAAGCCTCCTGTCTATTAACACATAGAGCCAGACTGTTGAAGACACCAAACCTCCTGTCTATTAACACATAGAGCCAGACTGTTAAAGACACCAAACCTCCTGTCTATTAACACATAGAGCCAGACTGTTGAAGACACCAAGCCTCCTGTCTATTAACACATAGAGCCAGACTGTTGAAGACACCAAACCTCCTGTATATTAACACATAGAGCCAGACTGTTGAAGACACCAAGCCTCCTGTCTATTAACACATAGAGCCAGACTGTTGAAGACACCAAGCCTCCTGTCTATTAACACATAGAGCCAGACTGTTAAAGACACCAAACCTCCTGTCTATTAACACATAGAGCCAGACTGTTGAAGACACCAAACCTCCTGTCTATTAACACATAGAGCCAGACTGTTGAAGACACCAAGCCTCCTGTCTATTAACACATAGAGCCAGACTGTTGAAGACACCAAGCCTCCTGTCTATTAACACATAGAGCCAGACTGTTGAAGACACCAAGCCTCCTGTCTATTAACACATAGAGCCAGACTGTTAAAGACACCAAACCTCCTGTCTATTAACACATAGAGCCAGACTGTTAAAGACACCAAACCTCCTGTCTATTAACACATAGAGCCAGACTGTTGAAGACACCAAACCTCCTGTCTATTAACACATAGAGCCAGACTGTTGAAGACACCAAGCCTCCTGTCTATTAACACATAGAGCCAGACTGTTAAAGACACCAAGCCTCCTGTCTATTAACACATAGAGCCAGACTGTTAAAGACACCAAGCCTCCTGTCTATTAACACATAGAGCCAGACTGTTAAAGACACCAAGCCTCCTGTCTATTAACACATAGAGCCAGACTGTTAAAGACACCAAACCTCCTGTCTATTAACACATAGAGCCAGACTGTTAAAGACACCAAACCTCCTGTCTATTAACACATAGAGCCAGACTGTTGAAGACACCAAACCTCCTGTCTATTAACACATAGAGCCAGACTGTTGAAGACACCAAGCCTCCTGTCTATTAACACATAGAGCCAGACTGTTAAAGACACCAAACCTCCTGTCTATTAACACATAGAGCCAGACTGTTAAAGACACCAAACCTCCTGTCTATTAACACATAGAGCCAGACTGTTGAAGACACCAAGCCTCCTGTCTATTAACACATAGAGCCAGACTGTTGAAGACACCAAACCTCCTGTCTATTAACACATAGAGCCAGACTGTTAAAGACACCAAACCTCCTGTCTATTAACACATAGAGCCAGACTGTTGAAGACACCAAGCCTCCTGTCTATTAACACATAGAGCCAGACTGTTGAAGACACCAAACCTCCTGTCTATTAACACATAGAGCCAGACTGTTGAAGACACCAAGCCTCCTGTCTATTAACACATAGAGCCAGACTGTTGAAGACACCAAGCCTCCTGTCTATTAACACATAGAGCCAGACTGTTAAAGACACCAAACCTCCTGTCTATTAACACATAGAGCCAGACTGTTGAAGACACCAAACCTCCTGTCTATTAACACATAGAGCCAGACTGTTGAAGACACCAAGCCTCCTGTCTATTAACACATAGAGCCAGACTGTTGAAGACACCAAGCCTCCTGTCTATTAACACATAGAGCCAGACTGTTGAAGACACCAAGCCTCCTGTCTATTAACACATAGAGCCAGACTGTTAAAGACACAAAACCTCCTGTCTATTAACACATAGAGCCAGACTGTTAAAGACACCAAACCTCCTGTCTATTAACACATAGAGCCAGACTGTTGAAGACACCAAACCTCCTGTCTATTAACACATAGAGCCAGACTGTTGAAGACACCAAGCCTCCTGTCTATTAACACATAGAGCCAGACTGTTAAAGACACCAAGCCTCCTGTCTATTAACACATAGAGCCAGACTGTTAAAGACACCAAGCCTCCTGTCTATTAACACATAGAGCCAGACTGTTAAAGACACCAAGCCTCCTGTCTATTAACACATAGAGCCAGACTGTTAAAGACACCAAACCTCCTGTCTATTAACACATAGAGCCAGACTGTTGAAGACACCAAACCTCCTGTCTATTAACACATAGAGCCAGACTGTTGAAGACACCAAGCCTCCTGTCTATTAACACATAGAGCCAGACTGTTGAAGACACCAAACCTCCTGTCTATTAACACATAGAGCCAGACTGTTAAAGACACCAAACCTCCTGTCTATTAACACATAGAGCCAGACTGTTGAAGACACCAAACCTCCTGTCTATTAACACATAGAGCCAGACTGTTGAAGACACCAAACCTCCTGTCTATTAACACATAGAGCCAGACTGTTGAAGACACCAAACCTCCTGTCTATTAACACATAGAGCCAGACTGTTGAAGACACCAAACCTCCTGTCTATTAACACATAGAGCCAGACTGTTAAAGACACCAAACCTCCTGTCTATTAACACATAGAGCCAGACTGTTAAAGACACCAAACCTCCTGTCTATTAACACATAGAGCCAGACTGTTGAAACACATAGACACCAAACCTCCTGTCTATTAACACATAGAGCCAGACTGTTGAAGACACCAAACCTCCTGTCTATTAACACATAGAGCCAGACTGTTAAAGACACCAAACCTCCTGTCTATTAACACATAGAGCCAGACTGTTGAAGACACCAAACCTCCTGTCTATTAACACATAGAGCCAGACTGTTGAAGACACCAAGCCTCCTGTCTATTAACACATAGAGCCAGACTGTTAAAGACACCAAGCCTCCTGTCTATTAACACATAGAGCCAGACTGTTAAAGACACCAAGCCTCCTGTCTATTAACACATAGAGCCAGACTGTTGAAGACACCAAGCCTCCTGTCTATTAACACATAGAGCCAGACTGTTAAAGACACCAAGCACATCCACCAAACCTCCTGTCTATTAACACATAGAGCCAGACTGTTGAAGACACCAAACCTCCTGTCTATTAACACATAGAGCCAGACTGTTGAAGACACCAAGCCTCCTGTCTATTAACACATAGAGCCAGACTGTTGACACCAAGCCTCCTGTCTATTAACACATAAGAAAGCACCAAACCTCCTGTCTATTAACACATAGAGCCAGACTGTTAAAGACACCAAACCTCCTGTCTATTAACACATAGAGCCAGACTGTTGAAGACACCAAACCTCCTGTCTATTAACACATAGAGCCAGACTGTTGAAGACACCAAACCTCCTGTCTATTAACACATAGAGCCAGACTGTTGAAGACACCAAGCCTCCTGTCTATTAACACATAGAGCCAGACTGTTGAAGACACCAAGCCTCCTGTCTATTAACACATAGAGCCAGACTGTTAAAGACACCAAACCTCCTGTCTATTAACACATAGAGCCAGACTGTTGAAGACACCAAACCTCCTGTCTATTAACACATAGAGCCAGACTGTTGAAGACACCAAGCCTCCTGTCTATTAACACATAGAGCCAGACTGTTGAAGACACCAAGCCTCCTGTCTATTAACACATAGAGCCAGACTGTTGAAGACACCAAGCCTCCTGTCTATTAACACATAGAGCCAGACTGTTAAAGACACCAAACCTCCTGTCTATTAACACATAGAGCCAGACTGTTAAAGACACCAAACCTCCTGTCTATTAACACATAGAGCCAGACTGTTGAAGACACCAAACCTCCTGTCTATTAACACATAGAGCCAGACTGTTGAAGACACCAAACCTCCTGTCTATTAACACATAGAGCCAGACTGTTAAAGACACCAAGCCTCCTGTCTATTAACACATAGAGCCAGACTGTTAAAGACACCAAGCCTCCTGTCTATTAACACATAGAGCCAGACTGTTAAAGACACCAAGCCTCCTGTCTATTAACACATAGAGCCAGACTGTTAAAGACACCAAACCTCCTGTCTATTAACACATAGAGCCAGACTGTTGAAGACACCAAACCTCCTGTCTATTAACACATAGAGCCAGACTGTTGAAGACACCAAGCCTCCTGTCTATTAACACATAGAGCCAGACTGTTGAAGACACCAAACCTCCTGTCTATTAACACATAGAGCCAGACTGTTGAAGACACCAAGCCTCCTGTCTATTAACACATAGAGCCAGACTGTTGAAGACACCAAACCTCCTGTCTATTAACACATAGAGCCAGACTGTTAAAGACACCAAACCTCCTGTCTATTAACACATAGAGCCAGACTGTTGAAGACACCAAGCCTCCTGTCTATTAACACATAGAGCCAGACTGTTGAAGACACCAAACCTCCTGTCTATTAACACATAGAGCCAGCCAGACTGTCTCCTGTCTATTAACACATAGAGCCAGACTGTTGAAGACACCAAACCTCCTGTCTATTAACACATAGAGCCAGACTGTTGAAGACACCAAACCTCCTGTCTATTAACACATAGAGCCAGACTGTTAAAGACACCAAACCTCCTGTCTATTAACACATAGAGCCAGACTGTTGAAGACACCAAACCTCCTGTCTATTAACACATAGAGCCAGACTGTTAAAGACACCAAGCCTCCTGTCTATTAACACATAGAGCCAGACTGTTAAAGACACCAAGCCTCCTGTCTATTAACACATAGAGCCAGACTGTTAAAGACACCAAACCTCCTGTCTATTAACACATAGATCCAGACTGTTGAAGACACCAAGCCTCCTGTCTATTAACACATAGAGCCAGACTGTTAAAGACACCAAGCCTCCTGTCTATTAACACATAGAGCCAGACTGTTAAAGACACCAAGCCTCCTGTCTATTAACACATAGAGCCAGACTGTTGAAGACACCAAGCCTCCTGTCTATTAACACATAGAGCCAGACTGTTAAAGACACCAAACCTCCTGTCTATTAACACATAGAGCCAGACTGTCCTAAACACATAGACAGACTGTTAAAGACACCAAACCTCCTGTCTATTAACACATAGAGCCAGACTGTTGAAGACACCAAACCTCCTGTCTATTAACACATAGAGCCAGACTGTTGAAGACACCAAACCTCCTGTCTATTAACACATAGAGCCAGACTGTTAAAGACACCAAACCTCCTGTCTATTAACACATAGAGCCAGACTGTTGAAGACACCAAACCTCCTGTCTATTAACACATAGAGCCAGACTGTTAAAGACACCAAACCTCCTGTCTATTAACACATAGAGCCAGACTGTTGAAGACACCAAACCTCCTGTCTATTAACACATAGAGCCAGACTGTTAAAGACACCAAACCTCCTGTCTATTAACACATAGAGCCAGACTGTTGAAGACACCAAACCTCCTGTCTATTAACACATAGAGCCAGACTGTTAAAGACACCAAACCTCCTGTCTATTAACACATAGAGCCAGACTGTTAAAGACACCAAACCTCCTGTCTATTAACACATAGAGCCAGACTGTTAAAGACACCAAGCCACCAACCATAAAAATAAGGTGGAGGAGGGGAGCCAGAGGCAGAAGGGCCAATGGTTTCAACAGGTAGAAGAGTTCTCCTTCTCTCTCTCTCTGCGCTCTCTGTCTCTCTCTCTGTCTCTCTCTCTCTCTCTGCTCTCTTCTCTCTCTCCCCCCTCTCTCTCTCTCTCTCTCTGTCTCCCCCTCTCTCTGCTCTCTTCTCTCTGTCCCCCCTCTCTCTACCATCCTCTCTCTCTCTCTGTCTCCCCCTCTCTCTGCTCTCTTCTCTCTCTCCCCCTCTCTCTACCATTCTCTCTCTCTCTCTCCCCCTCTCTCTCCCCCTCTCTCTCTCCCCCTCTCTCTACCATCGTCTCTCCCCACCTCTCTCTACCATTCTCTCTCTCCCCCTCTCTCTACCATTCTCTCTCCCTCCTCTCTCTACCATTCTCTCTCTCTCTCCCCCTCTCTCTTCCCCTCTCTCTCTCCCCCTCTCTACCATCGTCTCTCCCCCCCTCTCTCTACCATTCTCTCTCTCCCCCTTTCTCTCTACCATTCTCTCTCTCTCCCCCTCTCTCTACCATCCTCTCTCCCCACCTCTCTCTACCATTCTCTCTCTCCCCCTCTCTCTCTCTCTGCTCCCCCTCTCTCTCCCCCTCTCTCTGCTCTCTATCTCTCTCTCCCCCTCTCTCTACCATCCTCTCTCCCCACCTCTCTCTACCATTCTCTCTCTCCCCCTCTCTCTCTCTCTGCTCCCCCTCTCTCTGCTCTCTTCTCTCTCTCCCCCTCTCTCTACCATCCTCTCTCCCCACCTCTCTCTAACATTCTCTCTCTCCCCCTCTCTCTGCTCTCCCCCTCTCTCTGCTCTCTTCTCTCTCTCCCCCCTCTCTCTCCCCCTCTCTCTACCATTGTCTCTCCCCACCTCTCTCTACCATTCTCTCTCTCCCCCTCTCTCTCTCTCTGCTCTCCCCCACCTCTCTCTCTCTCCCCCTCTCTCTGCTCTCTTCTCTCTCTCCCCCTCTCTCTACCATTCTTTCTCTCTCCCCCTCTCTCTACCATTCTCTCTCTCCCCCCTCTCTCTGCTCTCTTCTCTCTCTCCCACCTCTCTCTACCATTCTCTCTCTCCCCCTCTCTCTGCTCTCTTCTCTCTCTCCCCCTCTCTCTACCATTCTCTCTCTCCCCTCTCTCTGCTCTCTTCTCTCTCTCCCCCTCTCTCTACCATTCTCTCTCTCCCCACCTCTCTCTACCATTCTCTCTCTCCCCCTCTCTCTCTCTCTCTCTGCCCCCCTCTCTCCAACTGTTGGTTATGATGACATCATTGTATATGTCGGTGGAGTGGATCTCTTAGATGGTCATTGGTTCTGGAACATTCTGGAACATAACAGGTCACTGCTTTCCACCTCACTAAGATGAACACACACCAAGAGGAATACATAAACAATAGAACCAGCGTACTGTACTGAGATGTATATTTACAAGTTATATGAAATATAAATTATTGAAGATAAAACACCACCCGTGCAAAACCAAATGTCTTTGTAATGGTGACTCAGAGTAGTCTGATGTGGTTCACTTCCTGGGTGCTAGTGAAGGGGTAATCTAGCCTACTGAGAGGATGGGACCCTTGGTCTGAACACATAGACAACCTGTGGGTGAAACTCCAGTCAGGATTCAAGAGGAGACGTCACTTAGGGTACATTAATCTCTCTCTGTCTCTCTCTCTCTCTCTGTCTCTCTGTCTCTCTCTGTCTCTCTCTGTCTCTCTCTCTCTGTCTCTCTGTCTCTCTGATCTCTCTCCCTCACCCCCTCTCCCCCTCTCCCCCTCTCCACCCTGGGTACTCACTTTCTCTCCACCTGGTCCATAAGATCTGGGAGGACCTGTGTGTGGTGTTGTGGCACCTGGAGGCCCTCGGTGTTGGGGTATCCTGGGCACTGAACCTCCCGCTGACCACCCAGCCTGTCCATCTCCTGTCTGAGTGCTGTTAGCTCCATTCCCCGGCAGGACATCTCTGTCTGGAGCAGGCAGCTGTCTCTCTCAGCCAGCCTCATGGTCTCTGGGTCTCCTGCCAGCTGGGAGTTCGACATGGACAGCTCTGCTGCCTCCAACCAGGCTTCTATACTACCCAAGGCCTGGAGGAGATGCACTGTCTGGGAGGAGAGGGGATGGGGGGAGAACTGCAGGGTCAACATCAGTCTAGACTCTAGAAGAAGGGTCAGAGATGTACTGTCTGATAGGAGAGGTTAACTGCAGGGTCAACATCGGTCTAGACTCTAGAAGAAGGATCAGAGATGTACTGTCTGATAGGAGAGGTTAACTGCAGGGTCAACATCGGTCTAGACTCTAGAAGAAGGATCTTACCCTAAAGCTCATCTCCTCCCCTGCATGCAGGTAGAACTGGTTCCTGTGATGTCGTCTCCTTAGCTCCTCCCATAACTCCTCCAGCCGAATCAAGAAGTCCTGGATCTTAGAGTTGCCGGGGTGCTGGGCTCTGATTAACCCTCTACCGTCCTGCAGGTTAGACACAGACAGTAGGTTAGACTAGGGCAGTGCCCGGACCAACCATCTACCCTCCTGCAGGTTAGACACAGACAGTAGGTTAGACTAGGGCAGTGCCCGGACCAACCATCTTCCCTCCTGCAGGTTAGACACAGACAGTAGGTTAGACTAGGGCAGTGCCCGGACCAACCATCTACCCTCCTGCAGGTTAGACACAGACAGTAGGTTAGACTAGGGCAGTGCCCGGACCAACCATCTACCCTCCTGCAGGTTAGACACAGACAGTAGGTTAGACTAGGGCAGTGCCCGGACCAACCATCTACCCTCCTGCAGGTTAGACACAGACAGTAGGTTAGACTAGGGCAGTGCCCGGACCAACCATCTACCCTCCTGCAGGTTAGACACAGACAGTAGGTTAGACTAGGGCAGTGCCCGGACCAACCATCTACCCTCCTGCAGGTTAGACACAGACAGTAGGTTAGACTAGGGCAGTGCCCGGACCAACCATCTACCCTGCTGCAGGTTAGACACAGACAGAAGAACTTGTTCCGATTGGTGTTTTTAAATCACTGATGACGTATTCTGAGGCTGATTCACTGACCCGTCAATGTTTTTAATTAGCTGTTTTATGATTTTGTTATACTTTTTTGTTTTTGTAGATTACCTGTAGTTTTTCATGTTGTCTGTCTGTAAATGTGTAATGTCTTGGTGCTGCGTATCTATTATATTTATTTTAAGATGTAGTTGAGGTTTATGAATGATTTTTCCCAAATATAATACTTTTAGTTGTATAAATATTTAGGGCTAATTAATTCCTTGCCACCCATCTGAATAACTGCAGCTCTTTGTTTAAGGGTTGCAGTCGTTTAAAACATTCCCAAAACAGAAACCGTGGATTTATGGCAACATTTGTGCGAAACTGAAAGCGCAAACCACTGCTTTTAACCAGGGAAAGGTGACTGGAAACATGACCGAATACAAACAGTGTAGCTATTCCCTCCACAAGGCAATCAAACAAGCTGAGCGTCAGTATAGAGACAAAGTAGAGTCGCAATTCAATGGCTAGAGGTATGTGGCAGGATCTACAGTCAATCATGGATTACATAAAGAAAACCAGTCCCGTCGCGGACCAGGATGTCTTGCTCCCAGACAGACTAAATAACTTTTTTGCCCGCTTTGAGGACAATACAGTGCCACTGACACGGCCTGCAACGAAAACATGCGGACTCTCCTTCACTGCAGCCGAGGTGAGTAAAACATTTAAACGTGTTAACCCTCGCAAGGCTGCAGGCCCAGACGGCATCCCCAGCTGCGTCCTCAGAGCATGCGCAGACCAGCTGGCTGGTGTGTTTACGTACATATTCAATCAATCCTTATCCCAGTCTGCTGTTCCCACATGCTTCAAGAGGGCCACCATTGTTCCTGTTCCCAAGAAAGCTAAGGTAACTGAACTAAATGACTACCGCCCCGTAGCACTCACTTCCGTCATCATGAAGTGCTTTGAGAGACTAGTCAAGGACCATATCACCTCCACCCTACCTGACACCCTAGACCCACTCCAATTTGCTTACCGCCCCAATAGGTCCACAGACAATGCAATCGCAACCACACTGCACACTGCCCTAACCCATCTGGACAAGAGGAATACTTATGTGAGAATGCTGTTCATCGACTACAGCTCAGCATTTAACACCATAGTACCCTCCAAGCTCGTCATCAAGCTCGAGACCCTGGGTCTCGACCCCACCCTGTGCAACTGGGTACTGGACTTCCTGACGGGCCTCCCCCAGGTGGTAAGGGTAGGTAACAACATCTCCACCCCATTGATCCTCAACACTGGGGCCCCACAAGGGTGCGTTCTCAGCCCTGTTCCACCCACAGCCGTAAGGCTCTCCAGAGGGTAGTGAGGTCTGCACAACGCATCACCGGGGGCAAACTACCTGCCTTCCAGGACACCTACACCACCCGATGTCACAGGAAGGCCATAAAGATCATCAAGGACAACAACCACCCGAGCCACTGCCTGTTCACCCGCTATCATCCAGAAGGTGAGGTCAGTACAGGTGCATAAAAGCAGGGACCGCGAGACTGAAAAACAGCCTCTATCTCAAGGCCATCAGACTGTTAAACAGCCACCACTAACATTGAGTGGCTGCTGTGTTGTTGCCTACCCTTAGGTCCTGGGTGCGGCCAGTCAGGAAGTCCAGGATCCAGTTGCAGAGGGAGGTGTTTAGTCCCAGGGTCCTTAGCTTAGTGATGAGCTTTGAGGGCACTATGGTGTTGAACGCTGAGCTATAGTCAATGAATAGCATTCTCACATAGGTGTCCCTTTAGTCGAAGTGGGAAAGGGCAGTGTGGAGTGCAATAGAGATTAAATCATCTGTGGATCTGTTGGGGATGTATGCAAATTGGAGTGGGTCTAGGGTTTCTGGGATGATGGTCTTGATGAGAGCCATGACCAGCCTTTCAAAGCACTTCATGGCTACAGACATGAGTGCTACATGTCGTTGGTCATTTAGGCAGGTTACCTTTGTGTTCTTGGGCACAGGGACTATGGTGGTCTGCTTGAAACATGTTGGTATGACAGACTAAGACAGGGACAGATTTAAAATGTCAGTGAAGACACTTGCCAGTTGGTCAGCTCATGCTCACAGTAGATGTCCTGGTACTTCAGCTGGCCCTGCGGCCATTTTGACCTGTTGAAAGGTCATGCTCACATCGGCTACGTCGAGCGTGATCAGACAGGCGTCTGGAACAGCTGGCACTCTCATGCATGTTTCAGTGTTGCTTGCGAGCACAGAAGTTGTTTAGCTCATCTAGTAGGTTTGTGTCACTGGGCAGCTCGCGGCTGTGCTTCCCTTTGTAGTCCGTAATAGTTTGCAAGCCCTGTCACATCCGACGAGCGTCGGAGCCGGTGTAGTAGGATTCAATCTTAGTCCTGTATTTCTTATAAGCGTTCGGGTTAGCGTCCCGCTACTTGAAAGCGGCAGCTCTACCCTTCAGCTCAGTGCGGATGTTGCCTATAATCCATGGCTTCTGGTCAGGGTATGTACGTAAGGTCACTGTGGGGACAACATCATCAATGCACTTATTGATGAAGCTGGAGTCTGATGTGGTGTACTCCTCAATGCCATCGATGAGTCCTGGAATATATTCAAATCTGTGTTAGCAAGACAGTCCTGTAGCTTAGCATCCACGTCATCTGACCACTTCCGTATTGAGCGAGTCACTGGTACTTCCTGCTTTAGTTTTTGCTTGTTTTTTGCAGGAATCAGGAGGATAGAATTATGGTCAGATTTGCCAAACGGAGGGAGAGCTTTGTACGTATCAGTGTGTGTGGAATAAAGGTGGTCTAGAGTTTTTTTCCCTCTTGTTGCACATGTAACATGCTGACTTGACCAGGGCCCATAGGGACTAGGGTGCTATTTGAACAGGGCCCATAGGGAATAGGGTGCTATTTGACCAGGGCCCATAGGGACTAGGGTGCTATTTGACCAGGGCCCATAGGGACTAGGGTGCTATTTGACCAGGGCCCATAGGGAATAGAGTGCTATTTGACCAGTGCCCATAGGGACTAGGATGCTATTTGACCAGGGCCCATAGGGACTAGGGTGCTATTTGACCAGGGCCCATAAGGAATAGAGTGCTATTTGACCAGTGCCCATAGGGACTAGGATGCTATTTGACCAGGGCCCATAAGGAATAGAGTGCTATTTGACCAGTGCCCATAGGGAATAGAGTGCTATTTGACCAGTGCCCATAGGGAATAGAGTGCCATTTGACCAGGGCCCATAGGGAATAAGGTGCCATTTGACCAGTGCCCATAGGGAATAGAGTGCTATTTGACCAGTGCCCATAAGGAATAGAGTGCTATTTGACCAGTGCCCATAGGGAATAGAGTGCTATTTGACCAGGGCCCATAGGGAATAGAGTGCTATTTGACCAGGGCCCATAAGGAATAGGGTGCTATTTGACCAGTGTCCATGAGGAATAGGGTGCAATTTGTCCAAGGCCCATATGGAATAGGGTGCAATTTGGGACGCAGTGCCTCTTTCTGAACTGCTGCCCTTCCTGGAGAGAACAGGAAGGACAGTCTGACAACTGGCCAACAGTCAGGTGGCCAGACTCTAGGAACTGAAGAACACTACAGTTTGGTGTGAAATGTATCTGTAACTGTCTGTAGCTGTCAGAAGCCCACCAGCGGCACAGTAATCAGATGGATCATATAAAGCATTATGGGTAATGGTCTGTTTCACTCTGATCGTAACACAAAGAGTCCATCTACACATTGCTGTTATTATAGTGTCCCAGGGCTAGGGAGGGAGATGGTGGTAAGAGACGATGGTTAAACAGATGACAATGAAACTCAAATCACACCCTATTCCCTTTAACATTTGACTGGGGGTCAAAAGTAGTGCCATTTGGGAAGCACCCTATATTTGACCTTCACAACTCCAGTGAAACAGCGAGAGGTCTCTTGCAGACTTCTAAGGGGTACTTTGAGTGAAAGGCTCTAGTGAAGTGCTCTAACGAAGGGCTTGACCACAGAATGAAACAAAACATGATACTGTATCTCTTTGGGCTCGTCTACGACTTTCATGTCAACTAACCATCAAAACCTGAAATCACTTGGAAACCACAAAAGCGTATTTGCATAACATTAAAATATGATGTCATCTCTCCTCAAAGAGAGGAGTCTTTAAATGTAAGAGCTCCCTGGAGACGTGTAGTGACATGGAGGTATTGCTGTGCTCCTCTAACCAGGCCTCTCCTCCTGACCAGGCCTCCCCTCCTAACCAGGCCTCCCCTCCAAACCAGGCCTCCTCTGCACCCCTCATCAACAGGCCTCCTCTGCTCTTCTCCTAACCAGGCCTCTTCTCCTGACCAGGCCTCCCCTCCTGACCAGGCCTCCCCTCCTGACCAGGCCTCCCCTCCAAACCAGGCCTCCTCTGCTCTTCTCCTAACCAGGCCTCCCCTCCTGACCAGGCCTCCCCTCCAAACCAGGCCTCCTCTGCTCTTCTCCTAACCAGGCCTCCCCTCCTAACCAGGCCTCTCCTCCTAACCAGGCCTCCCCTCCAAACCAGGCCTCCTCTGCTCTTCTCCTAACCAGGCCTCTCCTCCTAACCAGGCCTCCCCTCCTAACCAGGCCTCTCCTCCTAACCAGGCCTCCCCTCCTAACCAGGCCTCCTCTGCTCTTCTCCTAACCAGGCCTCCCCTCCTAACCAGGCCTCCTCTGCTCTTCTCCTAACCAGGCCTCCCCTCCTAACCAGGCCTCCCCTCCTAACCAGGCCTCCTCTGCTCTCCTCCTAACCAGGCCTCCCCTCCAAACCAGGCCTCCCCTCCTAACCAGGCCTCCCCTCCTGACCAGGCCTCCCCTCCTAACCAGGCCTCCCCTCCTGACCAGGCCTCCTGTGCTCTTCTCCTAACCAGGCCTCCCCTCCAAACCAGGCCTCCCCTCCTAACCAGGCCTCCCCTTCTAACCAGGCCTCCCCTCCTAACCAGGCCTCCCCTCCTAACCAGGCCTCCTCTGCTCTTCTCCTAACCAGGCCTCCCCTCCAAACCAGGCCTCACCTCGTAACCAGGCCTCCTCTGCTCCCTTCCTAAGCAGGCCTCTGCTCATCTCCTCCATAGCATACAGACCATAATGACCTCGCACAGGAAGTTATGTTTCTTTGTTTCTTCCTGCTGCTTCCTGTTTTGACCTGATAATAAAAACAATGTCCTGTCGATCCAAATCTAGCAATTTTTTACACCCACAAAGCATGGGAAACTGATATATGCAACTTTTCCACATGGATTTCTGTAATTTATTAATCATTTGACCCCATCAAAGTTCTATAAGCCAAGGTCGCTAAGGACCAATGTATCACTGGTAGCCTAGCAACCGAACAGGTCAGGTGGACAGGAAACAGTTATAATTGGCTACAGTAACGATGACAATGTGTCCAGTAACCAATTATGCTGAACTGAAGCTTGTAATACCTATTCCTCTAGTTCCTCTCTACCATGGAAGTGAGTTGCAGAAAGCTGAGATTTTTTACAGAGCAGCCAAGAGACAGACAGGCTATTTTAAATAGACCCAGAAAGGCAGGCAGACAGACAGCCTGTCACGAGACACACAGGCAGACTGCCACGAGAGACAGACCAGCTGCAGACTGCCTGATTGGTTGGCTGGTTGTTCTGTACTGGGTTAGGGTTAGTGTTGTTCTGCCTGGTTGTTGTGTACTGGGTTAGTGTTGTTCTGCCTGGTTGTTGTGTACTGGGTTAGTGTTGTTCTGCCTGGTTGGCTGGCTGGCTGTTCTGTACTGGGTTAGTGTTGTTCTGCCTGGTTGGCTGGCTGGTTGTTGTGTACTGGGTTAGTGTTGTTCTGCCTGGTTGGTTGGCTGGTTGTTCTGTACTGGGTTAGGGTTAGTGTTGTTCTGCCTGGTTGTTGTATACTGGGTTAGTGTTGTTCTGCCTGGTTGGTTGGCTGGTTGTTCTGTACTGGGTTAGTGTTGTTCTGCCTGGTTGGCTGGCTGGTTGTTCTGTACTGGGTTAGTGTTGTTCTGCCTGGTTGGCTGACTGGTTGTTCTGTACTGGGTTAGGGTTAGTGTTGTTATGCCTGGTTGTTCTGTACTGGGTTAGTGTTGTTCTGCCTGGTTGGGTGGCTGGTTGTTCTGTACTGGGTTAGGGTTAGTGTTGTTCTGCCTGGTTGGTTGGCTGGTTGTTCTGTACTGGGTTAGTGTTGTTCTGCCTGGTTGGCTGGCTGGTTGTTCTGTACTGGGTTAGTGTTGTTCTGCCTGGTTGGCTGGCTGGTTGTTCTGTACTGGGTTAGGGTTAGTGTTGTTCTGCCTGGTTGGTTGGCTGGTTGTTCTGTACTGGGTTAGTGTTGTTCTGCCTGGTTGGCTGGCTGGTTGTTCTGTACTGGGTTAGGGTTAGTGTTGTTCTGCCTGGTTGGCTGGCTGGTTGTTCTGTACTGGGTTAGGGTTAGTGTTGTTCTGCCTGGTTGGCTGGCTGGTTGTTGTGTACTGGGTTAGTGTTGTTCTGCCTGGTTGGTTGGCTGGTTGTTCTGTACTGGGTTAGGGTTAGTGTTGTTCTGCCTGGTTGTTCTGTACTGGGTTAGGGTTAGTGTTGTTCTGCCTGGTTGTTGTATACTGGGTTAGTGTTAGTGTTGTTCTGCCTGGTTGGTTGGCTGGTTGTTCTGTACTGGGTTAGTGTTGTTCTGCCTGGTTGGTTGGCTGGTTGTTCTGTACTGGGTTAGTGTTGTTCTGCCTGGTTGGCTGGCTGGTTGTTCTGTACTGGGTTAGTGTTGTTCTGCCTGGTTGGCTGACTGGTTGTTCTGTACTGGGTTAGGGTTAGTGTTGTTCTGCCTGGTTGTTCTGTACTAGGTTAGTGTTGTTCTGCCTGGTTGGCTGGCTGGTTGTTCTGTACTGGGTTAGTGTTGTTCTGCCTGGTTGGTTGGCTGGTTGTTCTGTACTGGGTTAGTGTTGTTCTGCCTGGTTGGCTGGCTGGTTGTTCTGTACTGGGTTAGGGTTAGTGTTGATCTGCCTGGTTGGCTGGCTGGTTGTTCTGTACTGGGTTAGTGTTGTTCTGCCTGGTTGGCTGGCTGGTTGTTCTGTACTGGGTTAGGGTTAGTGTTGTTCTGCCTGGTTGGCTGGCTGGTTGTTCTGTACTGGGTTAGTGTTGTTCTGCCTGGTTGGCTGGCTGGTTGTTGTGTACTGGGTTAGTGTTGTTCTGCCTGGTTGGGTGGCTGGTTATTCTGTACTGGGTTAGTGTTGTTCTGCCTGGTTGGCTGGCTGGTTGTTGTGTACTGGGTTAGTGTTGTTCTGCCTGGTTGGCTGGCTGGTTGTTGTGTACTGGGTTAGTGTTGTTCTGCCTGGTTGGCTGGCTGGTTGTTGTGTACTGGGTTAGGGTTGTTCTGCCTGGTTGGGTGGCTGGTTGTTGTGTACTGGGTTAGGGTTAGTGTTGTTCTGCCTGGTTGGTTGGCTGGTTGTTGTGTACTGGGTTAGGGTTAGTGTTGTTCTGCCTGGTTGGTTGGCTGGTTGTTGTGTACTGGGTTAGTGTTGTTCTGCCTGGTTGGCTGGCTGGTTGTTGTGTACTGGGTTAGGGTTGTTCTGCCTGGTTGGCTGGCTGGTTGTTGTGTACTGGGTTAGTGTTGTTCTGCCTGGTTGGCTGGCTGGTTGTTGTGTACTGGGTTAGGGTTGTTCTGCCTGGTTGGGTGGCTGGTTGTTGTGTACTGGGTTAGGGTTAGTGTTGTTCTGCCTGGTTGGTTGGCTGGTTGTTGTGTACTGGGTTAGGGTTAGTGTTGTTCTGCCTGGTTGGTTGGCTGGTTGTTGTGTACTGGGTTAGTGTTGTTCTGCCTGGTTGGCTGGCTGGTTGTTGTGTACTGGGTTAGGGTTGTTCTGCCTGGTTGGGTCGCTGGTTGTTGTGTACTGGCTTAGGGTTGTTCTGCCTGGTTGGCTGGCTGGTTGTTGTGTACTGGGTTAGGGTTGTTCTGCCTGGTTGGGTGGCTGGTTGGTGTGTACTGGGTTAGGGTTAGTGTTGTTCTGCCTGGTTGGTTGGCTGGTTGTTGTGTACTGGGTTAGGGTTAGGGTTGTTCTGCCTGGTTGGGTGGCTGGTTGTTGTGTACTGGGTTAGGGTTACTCTTCAGGAGGCATGAAGACATGGAGCCAGACAATGATGTCATCCACAAATCATTTCTTCCCTTTTGGCTGTTGCCTCACTCCCGCCCCTCCCATCACCCCTCCGCTTCTTCCTCCCATTGCCTCTCCCCCTCTCTACTCTTCTCCCAGACCTCCCCCTCCTCCTTCATAGCTCATACTCGGGACAGAATCTAAATAACTCAACATTCTGTTCTGCTCTAATGATTATGGGACAAGGTCTCCATTCCTTCTCCCTGACATGATGCTTGTTTTTCTGCCAACCCATTACTGCATTACTGCAAGCTGATCAGGCATGTATTAACCAACATGAAAACACTAATCAAATCAATCTATTGACCATGTGTTATGAACTATAAACATTAGTTTGACTGTGGTTGCTGAGGGTACTGTCCCTTTAAGGATGATTGGTTCCTACCTGTAGTACTTCCTGGTTAAAGAGGCAGGTGATTGGTTCCTACCTGTAGTACTTCCTGGTTAAAGAGGCAGGTGATTGGTTCTTACCTGTAGTACTTCCTGGTTAAAGAGAACGGTGATTGGTTCCTACCTGTCGTACTTCCTGGTTAAAGAGAAAGGTGATTGGTTCCTACCTGTAGTACTTCCTGGTTAAAGAGAAAGGTGATTGGTTCCTACCTGTAGTACTTCTTGGTTAAAGAGGGAAGTGCATTGGGTGTAGCTGTCATTCTGGGGTACCACTACTGTCTCAGCATCTCTGTCTTTCCTTGGGGACCTTGCTCTGGGCCCCAACGTCTGTAGGAACCCAAACATGCTGGCATGGTCCTTTAAGGCAAAAAATAAAACATTTAATGGATCAAGAGGAGGCACAGTAACCCACTTCCGGAGCCTTAGCAGTGTGTTGGTGCATGGTTACTCCTCTCTGAGTGAAGCCTCACCACTGGTTCAAGCCATAACAGACATGAGCCAATCAGGCCCCCAGCATTCAACCATAATCACCTCACTTGAGGAGAATGTTAAACTGTCCACTTAAATAGTTACTGTAATTGCACATTTAAACATGTGTCAGACCAGACTGGCCCCCTTATGTCTGTAAACAAACCCTACTGTCCGCAATTTGAGCAGGATAAAGTTAACAGTACCTGCACTACTTTCTGAGCAGGATGAGGTGAACAGTACCTGCACAACTTTCTGAGCAGGATGAAGTGAACAGTACCGGCACTACTTTCTGAGCAGGATGAAGTGAACAGTACCGGCACTACTTTCTGAACAGGATGAAGTGAACAGTACCGGCACTACTTTCTGAACAGGATGAAGTGAACAGTACCTGCACTACTTTCTGAACAGGATGAAGTGAACAGTACCGGCACTACTTTCTGAACAGGATGAAGTGAACAGTACCGGCACTACTTTCTGAACAGGATGAAGTGAACAGTACCTGCACAACTTTCTGAGCAGGATGAAGTGAACAGTACCGGCACTACTTTCTGAACAGGATGAAGTGAACAGTACCGGCACTACTTTCTGAACAGGATGAAGTGAACAGTACCGGCACTACTTTCTGAACAGGATGAAGTGAACAGTACCGGCACTACTTTCTGAACAGGATGAAGTGAACAGTACCGGCACTACTTTCTGAGCAGGATGAAGTGAACAGTACCGGCACTACTTTCTGAACAGGATGAAGTGAACAGTACCTGCACTACTTTCTGAACAGGATAAAGTGAACAGTACCTGCACTACTTTCTGAACAGGATGAAGTGAACAGTACCGGCACTACTTTCTGAACAGGATGAAGTGAACAGTACCGGCACTACTTTCTGAGCAGGATGAAGTGAACAGTACCGGCACTACTTTCTGAGCAGGATGAAGTGAACAGTACCGGCACTACTTTCTGAACAGGATGAAGTGAACAGTACCTGCACTACTTTCTGAGCAGGATGAAGTGAACAGTACCTGCACTACTTTCTGAACAGGATGAAGTGAACAGTACCTGCACAACTTTCTGAGCAGGATGAAGTGAACAGTACCGGCACTACTTTCTGAACAGGATGAAGTGAACAGTACCTGCACAACTTTATGAACAGGATGAAGTGAACAGTACCGGCACTACTTTCTGAACAGGATAAAGTGAACAGTACCTGCACTACTTTCTGAGCAGGATGAAGTGAACAGTACCGGCACTACTTTCTGAACAGGATGAAGTGAACAGTACCGGCACAACTTTCTGAGCAGGATGAAGTGAACAGTACCGGCACTACTTTCTGAACAGGATAAAGTGAACAGTACCGGCACTACTTTCTGAACAGGATAAAGTGAACAGTACCTGCACTACTTTCTGAACAGGATGAAGTGAACAGTACCGGCACTACTTTCTGAACAGGATGAAGTGAACAGTACCGGCACTACTTTCTGAACAGGATGAAGTGAACAGTACCGCACTACTTTCTGAACAGGATAAAGTGAACAGTACCTGCACTACTTTCTGAGCAGGATGAAGTGAACAGTACCGCACTACTTTCTGAACAGGATGAAGTGAACAGTACCGGCACTACTTTCTGAACAGGATGAAGTGAACAGTACCGGCACTACTTTCTGAACAGGATGAAGTGAACAGTACCGGCACTACTTTCTGAGCAGGATAAAGTGAACAGTACCTGCACTACTTTCTGAACAGGATGAAGTGAACAGTACCTGCACTACTTTCTGAACAGGATGAAGTGAACAGTACCGGCACTACTTTCTGAGCAGGATGAAGTGAACAGTACCGGCACTACTTTCTGAGCAGGATGAAGTGAACAGTACCGGCACTACTTTCTGAACAGGATGAAGTGAACAGTACCGGCACAACTTTCTGAGCAGGATGAAGTGAACAGTACCGGCACTACTTTCTGAACAGGATGAAGTGAACAGTACCGGCACTACTTTCTGAACAGGATGAAGTGAACAGTACCGGCACTACTTTCTGAGCAGGATGAAGTGAACAGTACCGGCACTACTTTCTGAACAGGATGAAGTGAACAGTACCGGCACTACTTTCTGAACAGGATGAAGTGAACAGTACCGGCACTACTTTCTGAACAGGATAAAGTGAACAGTACCTGCACTACTTTCTGAACAGGATGAAGTGAACAGTACCGGCACTACTTTCTGAGCAGGATGAAGTGAACAGTACCTGCACTACTTTCTGAACAGGATGAAGTGAACAGTACCTGCACTACTTTCTGAACAGGATGAAGTGAACAGTACCGGCACTACTTTCTGAACAGGATAAAGTGAACAGTACCTGCACTACTTTCTGAACAGGATGAAGTGAACAGTACCGGCACTACTTTCTGAACAGGATGAAGTGAACAGTACCTGCACTACTTTCTGAACAGGATAAAGTGAACAGTACCTGCACTACTTTCTGAGCAGGATGAAGTGAACAGTACCGGCACTACTTTCTGAACAGGATGAAGTGAACAGTACCGGCACTACTTTCTGAACAGGATGAAGTGAACAGTACCGGCACTACTTTCTGAACAGGATGAAGTGAACAGTACCGGCACTACTTTCTGAGCAGGATAAAGTGAACAGTACCGGCACTACTTTCTGAACAGGATAAAGTGAACAGTACCTGCACTACTTTCTGAACAGGATGAAGTGAACAGTACCTGCACTACTTTCTGAACAGGATGAAGTGAACAGTACCGGCACTACTTTCTGAGCAGGATGAAGTGAACAGTACTACTTTCTGAACAGGATGAAGTGAACAGTACCGCACTACTTTCTGAACAGGATGAAGTGAACAGTACCGGCACTACTTTCTGAGCAGGATGAAGTGAACAGTACCGCACTACTTTCTGAACAGGATGAAGTGAACAGTACCGCACTACTTTCTGAACAGGATGAAGTGAACAGTACCGGCACTACTTTCTGAGCAGGATGAAGTGAACAGTACCGGCACTACTTTCTGAACAGGATGAAGTGAACAGTACCGCACTACTTTCTGAACAGGATGAAGTGAACAGTACCGCACTACTTTCTGAACAGGATAAAGTGAACAGTACCTGCACTACTTTCTGAACAGGATGAAGTGAACAGTACCGGCACTACTTTCTGAGCAGGATGAAGTGAACAGTACCTGCACTACTTTCTGAACAGGATGAAGTGAACAGTACCTGCACTACTTTCTGAACAGGATGAAGTGAACAGTACCGCACTACTTTCTGAACAGGATAAAGTGAACAGTACCTGCACTACTTTCTGAACAGGATGAAGTGAACAGTACCGGCACTACTTTCTGAACAGGATGAAGTGAACAGTACCTGCACTACTTTCTGAACAGGATAAAGTGAACAGTACCTGCACTACTTTCTGAACAGGATGAAGTGAACAGTACCTGCACTACTTTCTGAACAGGATGAAGTGAACAGTACCGCACTACTTTCTGAACAGGATGAAGTGAACAGTACCGCACTACTTTCTGAACAGGATGAAGTGAACAGTACCTGCACTTTCTGAACAGGATGAAGTGAACAGTACCGGCACTACTTTCTGAACAGGATGAAGTGAACAGTACCGCACTACTTTCTGAACAGGATGAAGTGAACAGTACCGGCACTACTTTCTGAACAGGATGAAGTGAACAGTACCCTGCACTACTTTCTGAACAGGATGAAGTGAACAGTACCTGCACTACTTTCTGAACAGGATGAAGTGAACAGTACCGGCACTACTTTCTGAACAGGATGAAGTGAACAGTACCGGCACTACTTTCTGAGCAGGATGAAGTGAACAGTACCGCACTACTTTCTGAGCAGGATGAAGTGAACAGTTACTTTCTGAACAGGATGAAGTGAACAGTACCGGCACTACTTTCTGAGCAGGATGAAGTGAACAGTACCGCACTACTTTCTGAACAGGATGAAGTGAACAGTACCGCACTACTTTCTGAACAGGATGAAGTGAACAGTACCGGCACTACTTTCTGAGCAGGATGAAGTGAACAGTACCGCACTACTTTCTGAACAGGATGAAGTGAACAGTACCGGCACTACTTTCTGAACAGGATGAAGTGAACAGTACCGCACTACTTTCTGAACAGGATAAAGTGAACAGTACCTGCACTACTTTCTGAACAGGATGAAGTGAACAGTACCGGCACTACTTTCTGAGCAGGATGAAGTGAACAGTACCTACTTTCTGCACTACTTTCTGAACAGGATGAAGTGAACAGTACCTGCACTACTTTCTGAACAGGATGAAGTGAACAGTACCTGCACTACTTTCTGAACAGGATGAAGTGAACAGTACCTGCACTACTTTCTGAACAGGATGAAGTGAACAGTACCTGCACTACTTTCTGAACAGGATGAAGTGAACAGTACCTGCACTACTTTCTGAACAGGATAAAGTGAACAGTACCTGCACTACTTTCTGAACAGGATGAAGTGAACAGTACCGACTACTTTCTGAACAGGATGAAGTGAACAGTACCTGCACTACTTTCTGAACAGGATGAAGTGAACAGTACCTGCACTACTTTCTGAACAGGATGAAGTGAACAGTACCTGCACTACTTTCTGAACAGGATAAAGTGAACAGTACCTGCACTACTTTCTGAACAGGATGAAGTGAACAGTACCGGCACTACTTTCTGAACAGGATGAAGTGAACAGTACCGCACTACTTTCTGAACAGGATGAAGTGAACAGTACCGCACTTTCTGAACAGGATGAAGTGAACAGTACCGCACTACTTTCTGAAGTGAACAGGATACTTTCTGAGCAGGATGAAGTGAACAGTACCGGCACTACTTTCTGAACAGGATGAAGTGAACAGTACCGGCACTACTTTCTGAACAGGATGAAGTGAACTACTTACTTTCTGAACAGGATGAAGTGAACAGGATACTTTCTGAACAGGATGAAGTGAACAGTACCGACTACTTTCTGAGCAGGATGAAGTGAACAGTACCGCACTACTTTCTGAACAGGATGAAGTGAACAGTACCGGCACTACTTTCTGAACAGGATGAAGTGAACAGTACCTGGCACTACTTTCTGAGCAGGATAAAGTGAACAGTACCGGCACTACTTTCTGAACAGGATAAAGTGAACAGTACCTGCACTACTTTCTGAGCAGGATGAAGTGAACAGTACCTGCACTACTTTCTGAGCAGGATAAAGTGAACAGTACCGGCACTACTTTCTGAGCAGGATGAAGTGAACAGTACCTGCACTACTTTCTGAGCAGGATAAAGTGAACAGTACCGGCACTACTTTCTGAACAGGATAAAGTGAACAGTACCTGCACTACTTTCTGAGCAGGATGAAGTGAACAGTACCGGCACTACTTTCTGAGCAGGATGAAGTGAACAGTACCGGCACTACTTTCTGAACAGGATGAAGTGAACAGTACCTGCACTACTTTCTGAACAGGATGAAGTGAACAGTACCGGCACTACTTTCTGAACAGGATGAAGTGAACAGTACCTGCACTACTTTCTGAACAGGATAAAGTGAACAGTACCTGCACTACTTTCTGAACAGGATGAAGTGAACAGTACCTGCACTACTTTCTGAACAGGATGAAGTGAACAGTACCGGCACTACTTTCTGAACAGGATGAAGTGAACAGTACCGGCACTACTTTCTGAACAGGATAAAGTGAACAGTACCGGCACTACTTTCTGAGCAGGATGAAGTGAACAGTACCGGCACTACTTTCTGAGCAGGATGAAGTGAACAGTACCTGCACTACTTTCTGAGCAGGATGAAGTGAACAGTACCGGCACTACTTTCTGAACAGGATGAAGTGAACAGTACCGGCACTACTTTCTGAACAGGATAAAGTGAACAGTACCTGCACTACTTTCTGAGCAGGATGAAGTGAACAGTACCGGCACTACTTTCTGAGCAGGATGAAGTGAACAGTACCGGCACTACTTTCTGAACAGGATGAAGTGAACAGTACCGGCACTACTTTCTGAGCAGGATGAAGTGAACAGTACCTGCACTACTTTCTGAGCAGGATAAAGTGAACAGTACCGGCACTACTTTCTGAACAGGATAAAGTGAACAGTACCTGCACTACTTTCTGAGCAGGATGAAGTGAACAGTACCTGCACTACTTTCTGAGCAGGATAAAGTGAACAGTACCGGCACTAAGTGCACTCTTTCTGAGCAGGATTTCTGAGCAGGATGAAGTGAACAGTACCTGCACTACTTTCTGAGCAGGATAAAGTGAACAGTACCGGCACTACTTTCTGAACAGGATAAAGTGAACAGTACCTGCACTACTTTCTGAGCAGGATGAAGTGAACAGTACCGGCACTACTTTCTGAGCAGGATGAAGTGAACAGTACCGGCACTACTTTCTGAACAGGATGAAGTGAACAGTACCGGCACTACTTTCTGAGCAGGATGAAGTGAACAGTACCTGCACTACTTTCTGAGCAGGATAAAGTGAACAGTACCGGCACTACTTTCTGAACAGGATGAAGTGAACAATACCGGCACTACTTTCTGAGCAGGATGAAGTGAACAGTACCTGCACTACTTTCTGAGCAGGATAAAGTGAACAGTACCGGCACTACTTTCTGAGCAGGATAAAGTGAACAGTACCGGCACTACTTTCTGAACAGGATGAAGTGAACAGTACCGGCACTACTTTCTGAGCAGGATGAAGTGAACAGTACCGGCACTACTTTCTGAGCAGGATGAAGTGAACAGTACCTGCACTACTTTCTGAGCAGGATGAAGTGAACAGTACCGGCACTACTTTCTGAACAGGATGAAGTGAACAGTACCGGCACTACTTTCTGAGCAGGATGAAGTGAACAGTACCGGCACTACTTTCTGAGCAGTCTCCTCAGGTAGGTCCTCCTCAGCCCTGCCACTGCAATAACGATTGTCAGGGTAGTGTCCTTCTTCGTGAGGCGCCCCTCCTTTAGGGTAGTGTCCTTCTTCGTGAGGCGCCCCTCCTTTAGGGTAGTGTCCTTCTTCGTGAGGCGCCCCTCCTTTAGGGTAGTGTCCTTCTTCGTGAGGCGCCCCTCCTTTAGGGTAGTGTCCTTCTTCGTGAGGCGCCCCTCCTTTAGGGTAGTGTCCTTCTTCGTGAGGCGCCCCTCCTTTAGGGTAGTGTCCTTCTTCGTGAGGCGCCCCTCCTTTAGGGTAGTGTCCTTCTTCGTGAGGCGCCCCTCCTTTAGGGTAGTGTCCTTCTTCGTGAGGCGCCCCTCCTTTAGGGTAGTGTCCTTCTTCGTGAGTTGCCCCTCCTTTAGGCTTTTCTTCCACACTCCAAAAACTCTCTCTATGAGATCTCTTGTCAGGATATGAGAGGTGCTGTATTCTCTATGAGATCTCTTGTCAGGATATGAGAGGTGGTGTATTCTCTATGAGGTCTCTTGTCAGGATATGAGAGGTGGTGTATTCTCTATGAGATCTCTTGTCAGGATATGAGAGGTGTTGTATTCTCTCTCTATGAGATCTCTTGTCAGGATATGAGAGGTGGTGTATTCTCTATGAGATCTCTTGTCATGATATGAGAGGTGGTGTATTCTCTATGAGGTCTCTTGTCAGGATATGAGAGGTGGTGTATTCTCTATGAGGTCTCTTGTCAGGATATGAGAGGTGGTGTATTCTCTATGAGGTCTCTTGTCAGGATATGAGAGGTGGTGTATTCTCTATGAGATCTCTTGTCAGGATATGAGAGGTGGTGTATTCTCTATGAGATCTCTTGTCAGGATATGAGAGGTGGTGTATTCTCTATGAGATCTCTTGTCAGGATATGAGAGGTGGTGTATTCTCTATGAGATCTCTTGTCAGGATAAGAGAGGTGTTGTATTCTCTATGAGATCTTTTGTCAGGATATGAGAGGTGGTGTATTCTCTATGAGATCTCTTGTCAGGATAAGAGAGGTGTTGTATTCTCTATGAGATCTCTTGTCAGTGTCTCCTGACCCCTCCTGTCTCAGCCTCCAGTATTTATGCTGCAGTAGTTTATGTGTCGGGGGGCTAGGGTCAGTTTGTTATATCTGGAGTACTTCTCCTGTCCTATTCGGTGTCCTGTGTGACTCTAAGTGTGCGTTCTCTAATTCTCTCCTTCTCTCTTTCTTTCTCTCTCTCGGAGGACCTGAGCCCTAGGACCATGCCCCAGGACTACCTGACATGATGACTCCTTGCTGTCCCCAGTCCCCATCATCCCATCTGAATGTTTGTTTTATCTTGTTCATTTAAAAAATGATGAAACACAAATAAAAAACATGTTTTTTTTCATTGTTTTATCTAAACCAGATCTATTGTGTTATATTCTCCTACATTCAATTCACATTTACACAAACTTCAGAGTGTTTTCTTTCAAATGGTACCAAGAATATGCATATCCTTGGTTCTGTGCCTGAGCTACAGGCTGTTAGATTTGGGTATGTCTTCAGGTGGAAATTGCACAAAGTAGGGTGGAGCTCTAAGAGGTTGAGTCTGGAAGGAGATTTTGCAGTCTAACCAGATGCCTAGGTATTTTTTAGTTATCCACATATTCTAAGTCAGAGCCGTCCAGAGTAGTGATCCTGGACGGGCGGGCAGGTGCGGGCAGTGATCGGTTGAAGAGCATGCATTTATTTTTACTTGGATTTAAGAGCAGTTGGAGGTCGTGGAAGGAGTGTTGTATGGCATTGAAGCTCTTCTGGAGGTTAGTTAACACCGTGTCCAACGAAGGGCCAGAAGTATAAAGAATTGTGTCGTCTGCGTAGAGGTGGATCAAAGAATCACCAGCAGCAAGAGCGACATCATTGATGTATACAGAGAAGAGAATCGGCCCGAGATTGAACCCTGTGGCACCCCCATAGAGACTGCCAGAGGTCCGGACAACAGGCCCTCCGATTTGACACACTGAACTCTATCAGAGAAGTAGTTGGTAAACCAGGCGAGGCAATCATTTGAGAAACCAAGGCTGTCGAGTCTGTCAACAAGAATGTGGTGATTGAC
This sequence comes from Oncorhynchus nerka, assembly GCF_034236695.1. NCBI lineage: Eukaryota > Metazoa > Chordata > Actinopteri > Salmoniformes > Salmonidae > Oncorhynchus > Oncorhynchus nerka. Next base: position 487,837 of record NC_088418.1, on the reverse strand, counting down.
AGAGACAAAAGCCTTGGCAAGGTCGATGAATACGGCTCCACAGTAATGTCTCTCATCGATGGCGGTTAAGATATCATTTAGGACCTTGAGCGTGGCTGAGGTGCACCCATGACCAACTCCGAAACCAGATTGCATAGCGGAGAAGGTATAGTGGGATTTGAAATGCTCGGTAATCTGTTTGTTATCTTGACTACCGAAGACCTTAGAAAGGTAGGGTAGGATAGATATAGGTCTGTAGCAGTTTTGGTCTGTAGTGTCTCACCCTTTAAAGAGGGGGATGACCGCTGCAGCTATCCAATCTTTGGCAATCTCAGACAATACAAAAGAGAGGTTGAACAGGCTAGTGATATGGGTTGCAACAATTTCGGCAGATCATTTTAGAGAGGGCCCAGATTGTCCGACTGATTTGTAGGGGTCCGACTGATTTATAGGGGTCCGACTGATTTGTAGGGGTCCGACTGATTTGTAGGGGTCCAGATTTTGCAGCTCTTTCAGACCATCAGCTATCTGGATTTGGGTGAAGGAGAAGTTGCTGTGGGAGGTGCAGGGCTGTTGACCGGGGTAGGGGTAGAGGTAGCCAGGTGGAAAGCATAGCCAGCCGTAGAAAAATGCTAATTGAAATTCTTAATTAATAGTGGATTTATCGGTGGTGACAGTGTTTCCTGGCCTCAGTGCAGTGGGCAGCTGGGAGGAGGTGCTCTTATTCTTCATGGAGTTTACAGTGTGCCTGAACATTTTTGAGTTTGTGCTACAGGATGCAAATTTCTGCTTGAAAAAGCTAGCCTTAGCTTTCCTAACTGCCTGTGTATATTGGTTCCTAACTTCCCTGAAAAGTTGCGTATCACGGGGGCTATTCGATGCTAATGCAGAATGCCACAGGATGGTTTTGTGCTGGTCAAGGGCAGTCAGGCCTGGAGAGAACCAAGGGCTATATCAGTTCCTGGCTCTACATTTTTTGAAAGGGGCATGCTTATTTAGGATGGTGAGGAAGGCACTTTTAAAGATTGACCAGGCATCCTCTACTGATGGGATGAGGTCAATATCCTTCCAGGATATCCTACCAGGTCGATTAGAAAGGCCTGCTCGCTGAAGTGTTCTAGGGAGCGTTTGACAGTGATGAGGGGTGGTCGTTCGACCGCAGACCCATTACGGATGCAGGCAATGAGGCAGTGATCGCTGAGATCTTGGTTGAAAACAGCAGAGGTGTATTTGGAGGGCAAGTTGGTTAGGATGATACCTATGAGGGTGCCCGTGTTGACAGATTTGAGTTGTACCTGGTGGTTTCATTGATAATTTGTGTGAGATTGAAGGCATCAAGCTTAGATTGTTGGATGTCCGGGGTGTTAAGCATGTTCCAGTTTAGGTCACCTAGCAGCACAAGCTCTGAAGATAGATGGGGGGCAATCAGTTCATATATGGTGTCCAGAGCACAGCTGGGGGCAGAGGGTGGTCTATAGCAAGCGGCAACAGTGAGTGACTTGTTTCTGGAAAGGTGTATTTTTAAAAGCAGAAGTTTGAATTGTTTGGGTACAGACCTGGATAGTAAGACAGAACTCTGCAGGCCATCTCTGCAGTAGATTTCAACTCCGCCCCCTTTGGCAGTTCTATCTTGTTGGAAAATGTTAAATGGAAATTTCAGGGTTTTTGGTAGTCTTCCTGAGCCAGGATTCAGACACAGCTAGGACATCCGGTTTGGCAGAGTGTGCTAGGGCAGTGAATAAAACAAACTTAGGAAGGAGGCTTCTAATGTTAACATGCATGAAACCAAGGCTTTTATGGTTACAGAAGTCAACAAATGAGAGTGACTGGAAAGTAGGAGTGGAGCTAGGCACTGCAGGGCCTGGATTAACCTCTACATCACCAGAGGAACAGAGGAGGAATAGGATAAGGGTACGGCTAAAGTTTAAAAGGACTGGTCGCCTAGTTCGTTCAAAAGAGAGAGTAAAAGTAGCAGGTTTCTGGGTGCGGTAGAATAGATTCAAGGCATAATGTAGAGACAAAGGTATGGTAGGATATGAATACAGTGGAGTGAAACCTAGGCATTGAGTAATGATGAGCGATATATTTTCTCTAGGGATATCATTTAAAACAGGTGATGTCACCAAATGTGTTGGAGGTGGAATTGAAGTGTTCACTAAGGTGTATTGAGCAGGGCAATAAATACTAACCAAAACAGCAATGGACAAGGCATATTGACGTTAGGGAGAGGCGTGCGTAGCCGAGTAATCATGGGAGTCCAGTGAGTGGCTTCATGTAGTTAGAGGCCCGGGGCTAGCAGCTAGCAGAAGGGCCTTAGAAGGATGTTGCGACGGAAGAAAGTCCGTTGTGGCCCCCTCGTGCTGAATATGTCGGCAGACGGATCAGCAGGGCTCCTTGGGGTAAACCAAGCCATTTGGCAAAACAGGTAGAGTGGCTGAAGAATTTTGTCCAATGGGCCTCTTAAGCTAACAGTCCGGTGTTCTCTAGACGTCTAACGTTAGCGGGCCGTGGCTAGAAGTGCCACAGAGCTAGTTTGAGTACCCCCTCGAGCAGATTTCGTCGGTAGTCCAGTCGTGAAGGCTCGGCAGGGTTCTGTACCAAATACCGGCAGTAGGTGGGGGTCTGGGCCAGTTCTCAAAAAGGGTGTTATAGCCCAGGAGTTGCTGTTGGGCTTCTTCTGCTAACCGGGATATGGGCCTAGCATGGGCTAGCTCCAGGCTAATTGGTGCTAGCTTCGGGACAGGGACGTGACGTTAAACCAGGAATAGTCACTCGGATTGCAGCTAGCTAGCTGTGATGGTCCAGGTGAAAAGGTTCAGATCTTGCGGTAGGAATCTGGGGATATGGAGAGAAATAGGTCCGGTATGCTCTGTTTTGAATTGCATTGTACAAACTAGCGAGAGCTTTCCAAGCTAAAGGTTAGCTGATGACCGCTAGCAGCGTTTAGCTGACTATTAGCTAGTTAGCCAGTTAGCTGTTGGGGAATACCGGTTCGGAGGTGGATAAGAATCATTTAGAAGAGACAGATCCACACCACATTGGGTGAGGCGGGGTGCAGGAGAGTATTTTGATGTTGAGGTTTTAAAAAATATAAAAGATAGGCAATAAAAAAATATATACAAAGACGTCTGACTGCTATGTCATCTTGGAGCCATCTTTGACTACAATCCTCCAGACGTCTGACTGCTATGTCATCTTGGAGCCATCTTTGACTACAATCCTCCAGACGGTTGACTGCTATGTCATCTTGGAGCCATCTTTGACTACAATCCTCCAGACGGTTGACTGCTATGCCATCTTGGAGCCATCTTTGACTACAATCCTCCAGACGGTTGACTGCTATGTCATCTTGGAGCCATCTTTGACTACAATCCTCCAGACGTCTGACTGCTATGTCATCTTGGAGCCATCTTTGACTACAATCCTCCAGACGTCTGACTGCTATGACATCTTGGAGCCATCTTTAACACAATCCTCCAGACGGTTGACTGCTATGACATCTTGGAGCCATCTTTGACTACAATCCTCCAGACGGTTGACTGCTATGACATCTTGGAGCCATCTTTGACTACAATCCTCCAGACGGTTGACTGCTATGCCATCTTGGAGCCATCTTTGACTACAATCCTCCAGACGGTTGACTGCTATGCCATCTTGGAGCCATCTTTGACTACAATCCTCCAGACGGTTGACTGCTATGCCATCTTGGAGCCATCTTTGACTACAATCCTCCAGACGGTTGACTGCTATGCCATCTTGGAGCCATCTTTGACTACAATCCTCCAGACGTCTGACTGCTATGCCATCTTGGAGCCATCTTTGACTACAATCCTCCAGACGGTTGACTGCTATGCCATCTTGGAGCCATCTTTGACTACAATCCTCCAGACGGTTGACTGCTATGCCATCTTGGAGCCATCTTTGACTACAATCCTCCAGACGGTTGATCTGCCATCTTTGACCATCTTGGAGCCATCTTTGAGCCATCTTTGACAAATCCTCCAGACGTCTGACTGCTATGCCATCTTGGAGCCATCTTTGACTACAATCCTCCAGACGGTTGACTGCTATGCCATCTTGGAGCCATCTTTGACTACAATCCTCCAGACGTCTGACTGCTATGCCATCTTGGAGCCATCTTTGACTACAATCCTCCAGACGGTTGACTGCTATGCCATCTTGGAGCCATCTTTGACTACAATCCTCCAGACGGTTGACTGCTATGCCATCTTGGAGCCATCTTTGACTACAATCCTCCAGACGGTTGACTGCTATGCCATCTTGGAGCCATCTTTGACTACAATCCTCCAGACGGTTGACTGCTATGCCATCTTGGAGCCATCTTTGACTACAATCCTCCAGACGGTTGACTGCTATGCCATCTTGGAGCCATCTTTGACTACAATCCTCCAGACAGTTGACTGCTATGCCATCTTGGAGCCATCTTTGACTACAATCCTCCAGACGTCTGACTGCTATGCCATCTTGGAGCCATCTTTGACTACAATCCTCCAGACGTCTGACTGCTATGCCATCTTGGAGCCATCTTTGACTACAATCCTCCAGACGGTTGACTTGTGGAGACCAAACTGGACACTCTGAACACAATCCTGCAGACGGTTGACTTGTGGAGACCAAACTGGACACTCTGAACACAATCCTGCAGACGGTTGACTTGTGGAGACCAAACTGGACACTCTGAACACAATCCTGCAGACGGTTGACTTGTGGAGACCAAACTGGACACTCTGAACACAATCCTGCAGACGGTTGACTTGTGGAGACCAAACTGGACACTCTGAACACAATCCTGCAGACGGTTGACTTGTGGAGACCAAACTGGACACTCTGAACACAATCCTGCAGACGGTTGACTTGTGGAGACCAAACTGGACACTCTGAACACAATCCTGCAGACGGTTGACTTGTGGAGACCAAACTGGACACTCTGAACACAATCCTGCAGACGGTTGACTTGTGGAGACCAAACTGGACACTCTGAACACAATCCTGCAGACGGTTGACTTGTGGAGACCAAACTGGACACTCTGAACACAATCCTCCAGACGGTTGACTTGTGGAGACCAAACTGGACACTCTGAACACAATCCTGCAGACGGTTGACTTGTGGAGACCAAACTGGACACTCTGAACACAATCCTGCAGACGGTTGACTTGTGGAGACCAAACTGGACACTCTGAACACAATCCTGCAGACGGTTGACTTGTGGAGACCAAACTGGACACTCTTGCCACAATCCTGCAGACGGTTGACTTGTGGAGGCCAAAAAGGTCCCTGTCCACCATCTGGAAACATCCAGTTACATAGAACTGTAGGGCCACCAGGAGCTGAAGTAGTGGGGGTACAGACTCGATCCTATCACTCCCATACTTCATGGTTGGTCCAACCTTTCTTTTCAGTTGCATTACAGAGAAGTGGTATCTCCTTGACAACTCATAATTATCATGAAACTCAGGATTCAACCTGTCTCCTATTGTTCTTTGAGGAACTCTGTTGTTCTGATCTCTCCACAGTAGATATCCTGTCATTTTATCAGTTCAACCACATCAAGTGGCAGTTTAGAATTCATCTTCAATCTCAGTTGATATTACTTTTTCATTACTATTTAGCAACAGCCTTAAATGTATTAAATGGTTTAAAGTGAAAACCAAATTTACATTGGAATAAAGGTTTCAGTTTTAACTAGGATTAATTTAAAACTATGTTTAAAATTTGGTGCAACAAGATGAATAGATTAACCTTGATTTAACCCAGTTTAAGAGTTCATCCATGCAGATGCATCCTGGGAAATTAAGATCTTTAGATGTCTGTTCTGCTAGTGTCAGACAGAAAACATAGACAACTCTCCTATCCCCCTTTCTGTGTCTTGTTCTTCGCTGACGTCTTCCCTGATCTTGTTTTCCAGATCTCTGTGTGTAGCTATGTATAGCAGGATCACTCATAGAGGTTAATCACTCAAGGCGGGGCAGAGTACAGTACACCAATTCATATCCGTTTTAGCCCGAAATACAAATACTTATTATATTTTATGTAACTACGGTAGTTACAAATCCTTCCCACCGAGGTGGTCTTACCACAGAGGCGATTACAGGAATTGTAAACCACATTAACCCCACAGCTCAATAAAGATTTCACCAGCCGTTTCCCTGGTTGTGTCCCACTAACCCCACAGCTCAATAAAGACTTCACCAGCCGTTTCCCTGGTTGTGTCCCACTAACCCCACAGCTCAATAAAGACTTCACCAGCTGTTTCCCTGGTTGTGTCCCACTAACCCCACAGCTCAATAAAGACTTCACCAGCCGTTTCCCTGGTTGTGTCCCACTAACCCCACAGCTCAATAAAGACTTCACCAGCTGTTTCCTTGTTGTGTCCCACTAACCCCACAGCTCAATAAAGACTTCACCAGCCGTTTCCTTGTTGTGTCCCACTAACCCCACAGCTCAATAAAGACTTCACCAGCCGTTTCCCTGGTTGTGTCCCACTAACCCCACAGCTCAATAAAGACTTCACCAGCCGTTTCCCTGGTTGTGTCCCACTAACCCCACAGCTCAATAAAGACTTCACCAGCTGTTTCCTTGTTGTGTCCCACTAACCCCACAGCTCAATAAAGACTTCACCAGCCGTTTCCCTGGTTGTGTCCCACTAACCCCACAGCTCAATAAAGACTTCACCAGCCGTTTCCCTGGTTGTGTCCCACTAACCCCACAGCTCAATAAAGACTTCACCAGCCATTTCCCTGGTTGTGTCCCACTAACCCCACAGCTCAATAAAGATTTCACCAGCTGTTTCCCTGGTTGTGTCCCACTAACCCCACAGCTCAATAAAGACTTCACCAGCTGTTTCCCTGGTTGTGTCCCACTAACCCCACAGCTCAATAAAGACTTCACCAGCCGTTTCCCTGGTTGTGTCCCACTAACCCCACAGCTCAATAAAGATTTCACCAGCCGTTTCCCTGGTTGTGTCCCACTAACCCCACAGCTCAATAAAGACTTCACCAGCTGTTTCCCTGGTTGTGTCCCACTAACCCCACAGCTCAATAAAGATTTCACCAGCCGTTTCCCTGGTTGTGTCCCACTAACCCCACAGCTCAATAAAGACTTCACCAGCTGTTTCCCTGGTTGTGTTCCACTAACCCCACAGCTCAATAAAGACTTCACCAGCCGTTTCCCTGGTTGTGTCCCACTAACCCCACAGCTCAATAAAGACTTCACCAGCCGTTTCCCTGGCTGTGTCCCACTAACCCCACAGCTCAATAAAGACTTCACCAGCCGTTTCCCTGGTTGTGTCCCACTAACCCCACAGCTCAATAAAGATTTCACCAGCCGTTTCCCTGGTAAAATGGAACAATATTCTATATATACAGCGCAGCACTTTTGACTGAAGGAGAATAGGGTTCAATTTGGGACGTACCCTCTGTGTAACTCCCTAAAACTTGACCCCATGACTTTCCTTCCTCCTTTTCCCCAGGCCTATTACCATGTATGGTTGGACTGAACCACTGAGCCACTGTGGGAATGGAGCGTGACAAGCGAAAGCGCTACACACTATTTTGGGCCATTTTCAATAAGATCCTAACCAGTTGTAACCAGCCAGTTTCACTTCACATATCAGAATGGTGAATGTGGCGTATTAATGAAGAAATAATACACATCCATAGGTCTACTGGTCAAACCCAGTATTACAGTCTGAGTTAGACCTGTTGCATGGGAATATGATCTGTCCTGGACCTGAGTGTTGTTGAGACACCGCTGCTCAGCACTGGACTCTGGTCTCAGCAACAACTGTGGAGATGAACACTGGATTAAATACTCTAACACCTAATGATGTAACTTCACCATCAACAACCACGTTCTACTAGCCTGTTCCCAGATCTGTTCTCTACCAACAACCATGTTCTACTAGCCTGTTCCCAGATCTGTTCTCTACCAACAACCATGTTCTACTAGCCTATTCACAGATCTGTTCTCTACCAACAACCATGTTCTACTAGCCTGTTCCCAGATCTGTTCTCTACCAACAACCACATTCTACTAGCCTGTTCCCAGATCTGTTGTCCACCAACAACCATGTTCTACTAGCCTGGTCCCAGATCTGTTCTCTATCAACAACCATGTTCTACTAGCCTGTTCCCAGATCTGTTCTCTACCAACAACCATGTTCTACTAGCCTGTTCCCAGATCTGTTCTCTACCAACAACCATGTTCTACTAGCCTGTTCCCAGATCTGTTCTCAACCAACAACCATGTTCTACTAGCCTGGTCCCAGAACTGTTCTCTACCAACAACCATGTTCTACTAGCCTGTTCCCAGATCTGTTCTCTACCAACAACCATGTTCTACTAGCCTGTTCCCAGATCTGTTCTCTACCAACAACCATGTTCTACTAGCCTGGTCCCAGAACTGTTCTCTACCAACAACCTGTTTCCCAGATCTGTTCTCTACCAACAACCATGTTCTACTAGCCTGTTCCCAGATCTGTTCTCTACCAACAACCATGTTCTACTAGCCTGGTCCCAGATCTGTTCCCTACCAACAACCATGTTCTACTAGCCTGTTCCCAGATCTGTTCTCTACCAACAACCATGTTCTACAAGCTTGTTCCCAGATCTGTTCTCTACCAACAACCATGTTCTACTAGCCTGTTCCCAGATCTGTTCTCTACCAACAACCATGTTCTACTAGCCTGTTCCCAGATCTGTTCTCTACCAACAACCATGTTCTACTAGCCTGTTCCCAGATCTGTTCTCTACCAACAACCACGTTCTACTAGCCTGTTCCCAGATCTGTCCTCTACCAACAACCATGTTCTACTAGCCTGGTCCCAGATCTGTTCCCTACCAACAACCATGTTCTACTAGCCTGTTCCCAGATCTGTTCTCTACCAACAACCATGTTCTACAAGCTTGTTCCCAGATCTGTTCTCTACCAACAACCATGTTCTACTAGCCTGTTCCCAGATCTGTTCTCTACCAACAACCATGTTCTACTAGCCTGTTCCCAGATCTGTTCTCTACCAACAACCACGTTCTCTACCAACTCTACCATTGCGTATTGTCTCTTAATTTATCATTTGTATTTTTTTAAGTGAAGTAATTTGAACACTGCTGCTACCTCATTCTCCAACCAAGATGCATGAACTGAGCAAATAATGACATTTATGTTTCGTGTCTGGTTCTCTGGCTGTTGTTAGCCTACAGTATCGTGAGCAACGTTGCATAATTTCACCTCACCTGTGAGACTAAAGAGGAAATTCAGCAACTCTCGGAGGACGGTGGATGTGATATCCACTGTCGGATATCATATCAAGTTGGAAGATGACAAAGTGCTTCTTTACAGTAGCGTGTATTCTTCCCCAAATATTTGACAAATAATAACTTGTTTTTCGCCTTTTTGTTTTCATATTTTTCTGTCAATTTGCAATTGGCTGAATCTCACTGGAGAAATCACTGGAAGGAAACAGTTTTGTGTAGTCCATATATATGATGCTGTCTGGACCAAAAGACCTGTTGTAGTCCATATATCTGATGCTGTCTGGACCAAAAGACCTGTTGTAGTCCATATATCTGATGCTGTCTGGACCAAAAGACCTGTTGTAGTCCATATATCTGATGCTGTCTGGACCAAAAGACCTGTTGTAGTCCATATATCTGATGCTGTCTGGACCAAAAGACCTGTTGTAGTCCATATATCTGATGCTGTCTGGACTAAAAGACCTGTTGTAGTCCATATATCTGATGCTGTCTGGACCAAAAGACCTGTTGTAGTCCATATATCTGATGCTGTCTGGACCAAAAGACCTGTTGTAGTCCATATATCCGATGCTGTCTGGACCAAAAGACCTGTTGCCGCCATATAGTTTGATTGATTGATGCCAGCAAGCATTTGGCCTCCCTTGATGAAAAATAATTTGCCAATCAGCGTTGAGCTGAGCTCAACTGTTGGTTGTCCTGGCGCAGCAAAACTCCACCCAAGGGAGGCCAGTTTGGATTTTGGCTTCACACCAATCAAATCACATCCTAAGCAAAGCATCTCTAAGCATCATTGTCAGAAAAACACATGTTTCAGGTCTGCTTGTGTTGATGTCCTGCAGTAGCAAGCTTGCTACATCGGCCCCTTTCCTAAGACATGGACAGAGACGTGGATTTGTACTTGTGGTGTTGACTTAATCATTGGCCTGTACAGATAATTATGATTATTATTAATGATGATTATAATGATGAAGATTCAGATCTAACAATAAATTCAGATATTGTGCCATGATTGAAGTTCAATACGCAGCCCAAATGTAGCCTAGTAGGTTCACGTTAGCTAACTTAGCTGCTTCACTGTTGTCGATGCCAGGAAGTTAGTCTAGCAACTATTTTAGCTAGGTAGCCTATGAAAACAAAAACTAAAAGTGTACAGAGCCATAGACCATTTTGCCAACATGAAAGAGAGGAGGATGGCATCAGCGTTCAACTAGTCTACAAGCAGGGTTTTTACACACAACACACTCAGAGACAGACAGTAATCAGTACCATGGACAGCCAGATAACATTTAACTAAATTGATTGGACTAAATTGTTTTTGGTCATTTGAAATGTGTTTTTAGTGTCTAATACTAAGTATATATAGCATTGTTGATTTGATGATGTTTAAATATTTGGAATAGCGGAGGCAGGGCTCCTGTTGTCTTTGTTCTGACTTGCGGTAACTCTGTGGTTCTTAATCACTAGTTGTTTAGTAAACTGTTGAAAACATGAACTTGCTTGACCATTCTGCAGGAGATACAACTGCTTGTTAGATGCAATATGCTTTGTGGACTTCACAGGACAGATGTCCGGTTTTGTGATGAAACAAATGTTTTGTTGAATTTCTTCTGCCACTGTGTGACTGTGTGTCTTTTTTTTTGTCTCTGTCTTATTGTCTATATCACGGTGGTGTATGAACCAATGTGTTATAGAGCAAACTACACAATTATCACAACATAGGGGGTAATACGGCTTGTCTTCCTCAGTGATTTTACCCACGCACACCTACTGCTTGTCTTCCTCAGTGATTTTACCCACGCACCACTACTGCTTCCTGATTGTTTAATAACGTAAAACCAACTGGTTTCGACCGTTACACTTCCTCTGGGGTGTATTCATTATGTAAACAGTTGACCATTTATGAGCACGCGAAAGCAAACAAAGCAAAATGACAGTTTCTAATGGACAAATTCAGGTCCCTCCTCATCTTGTTCTGTTTGCTCTGTTTGCTTCAATTTGGTTCTTAAGCGTTTTTCATTGCCAGACGTAATGAATACAACCCAAGGATACTCTTTTGGTTTATAGGTGGAACAATGAAGGAGGCTTTTCTACATTTCAAACTTGCCTACTATTGGTCCGATTTTTTAAACTAATTTACCAATCACATTAGGTTGTGTGACAAATTCCACTGATGATTGGTCCCTCAACAAATACGAGGTCATTTTCCGGTGGTGGAAAATTATCCAGTTGTCATACTGTAGTAATGCGGTACATCAAAATCCTTATTTTAAACCAGACAGCACGATTGTATTTTTATTTTCATAATTATTTACGAACAGCCAGGGGAACACTGTCAGACATCATTTACAGTGTTTGTCTTAAGTGAGTCCATCAGGTCAGAAGCGGTAGGGACAACATGTTATATTGATAGAGGTGGTAGGGTTGACAACATGTTATATTAATAGAGGAGGTAGGGATGACAACATGTTATATTGATAGAGGTGGTAGGGATGACAACATGTTATATTGATAGAGGTGGTAGGGATGACAACATGTTATATTAATAGAGGAGGTAGGGATGACAACATGTTATATTGATAGAGGTGGTAGGGATGACAACATGTTATATTGATAGAGGTGGTAGGGATGACAACACGTTATATTGATAGATATTGATAGTGGTAGGGATGACAACATGTTATATTGATAGAGGTGGTAGGGATGACAACATGTTATATTGATAGAGGTGGTAGGGATGACAACATGTTATATTGATAGAGGTGGTAGGGATGACAACATGTTATATTGATAGAGGTGGTAGGGATGACAACATGTTATATTGATAGAGGTGGTAGGGATGACAACATGTTATATTGATAGAGGTGGTAGGGATGACAACATGTTATATTGATAGAGGTGGTAGGGATGACAACATGTTATATTGATAGAGGTGGTAGGGATGACAACATGTTATATTGATAGAGGGATGACAACATGTTATATTGATAGATGAGGGATGACAACATGTTATATTGATAGAGGTGGTAGGGATGACAACATGTTATATTGATAGAGGTGGTAGGGATGACAACATGTTATATTGATAGAGGTGGTAGGGATGACAACATGTTATATTGATAGAGGTGGTAGGGATGACAACATGTTATATTGATAGAGGTGGTAGGGATGACAACATGTTATATTGATAGAGGTGGTAGGGATGACAACATGTTATATTGATAGAGGTGGTAGGGATGACAACATGTTATATTGATAGAGGTGGTAGGGATGACAACATGTTATATTGATAGAGGTGGTAGGGATGACAACATGTTATATTGATAGAGGGATGACAACATGTTATATTGATAGGTAGGGATGACAACATGTTATATTGATAGGGATGATGACAACATGTTATATTGATAGAGGTGGTAGGGATGACAACATGTTATATTGATAGAGGTGGTAGGGATGACAACATGTTATATTGATAGAGGTGGTAGGGATGACAACATGTTATATTGATAGAGGTGGTAGGGATGACAACATGTTATATTGATAGAGGTGGTAGGGATGACAACATGTTATATTGATAGAGGTGGTAGGGATGACAACATGTTATATTGATAGAGGTGGTAGGGATGACAACATGTTATATTGATAGAGGTGGTAGGGATGACAACATGTTATATTGATAGAGGTGGTAGGGATGACAACATGTTATATTGATAGAGGTGGTAGGGATGACAACATGTTATATTGATAGAGGTGGTAGGGATGACAACATGTTATATTGATAGAGGTGGTAGGGATGACAACATGTTATATTGATAGAGGTGGTAGGGATGACAACATGTTATATTGATAGAGGTGGTAGGGATGACAACATGTTATATTGATAGAGGTGGTAGGTGACAATGTTATATTGATAGAGGGTATTGGATGACAACATGTTATATTGATAGAGGTGGTAGGGATGACAACATGTTATATTGATAGAGGTGGTAGGGATGACAACATGTTATATTGATAGAGGTGGTAGGGATGACAACATGTTATATTGATAGAGGTGGTAGGGATGACAACATGTTATATTGATAGAGGTGGTAGGGATGACAACATGTTATATTGATAGAGGTGGTAGGGATGACAACATGTTATATTGATAGAGGTGGTAGGGATGACAACATGTTATATTGATAGAGGTGGTAGGGATGACAACATGTTATATTGATAGAGGTGGTAGGGATGACAACATGTTATATTGATAGATATTGATAGGTGGTAGGGATGACAACATGTTATATTGATAGAGGTGGTAAGGATGACAACATGTTATATTGATAGAGGTGGTAGGGATGACAACATGTTATATTGATAGAGGAGGTAGGGATGACAACATGTTATATTGATAGAGATGGTAGGGATGACAACATGTTATATTGATAGAGGTGGTAGGGATGACAACATGTTATATTGATAGAGGTGGTAGGGATGACAACATGTTATATTGATAGAGGTGGTAGGGATGACATGTGCATTATGTTGATAGGTGTGTGACCATATTCAAAATATACTTTTGGGTGTCAGGTAAAATGTATGGAGTAAAAGTACATTATTTTCTTTAGGAATGGAGTATTGTTAAAGTACAAGTTTACAACGAGATAAATCCAAATGTACTTTCAAGTATTTTTACTTAAATACTTTATACCATATATACATACAGCATTGAACCATTACAGTACAGAGATTCACCATAATATAGATGGTGTTACAGTACAGAGATTCACCATAATATAGATGGTGTTACAGTACAGAGATTCACCATAATATAGATGGTGTTACAGTACAGAGATTCACCATAATATAGATGGTGTTACAGTACAGAGATTCACCATAATATAGATGGTGTTACAGTACAGAGATTCACCATAATATAGATGGTGTTACAGTACAGAGATTCACCATAGTTTAATATAGATGGTGTTACAGTACAGAGATTCACCATAATATAGATGGTGTTACAGTACAGAGATTCACCATAATATAGATGGTGTTACAGTACAGAGATTCACCATAATATAGATGGTGTTACAGTACAGAGATTCACCATAGTTTAATATAGATGGTGTTACAGTACAGAGATTCACCATAATATAGATGGTGTTACATACAGAGATTCACCATAATATAGATGGTGTTACAGTACAGAGATTCACCATAATATAGATGGTGTTACAGTACAGAGATTCACCATAATATAGATGGTGTTACATACAGAGATTCACCATAGTTTAATATAGATGGTGTTACATACAGAGATTCACCATAATATAGATGGTGTTACATACAGAGATTCACCATAATATAGATGGTGTTACATACAGAGATTCACCATAATATAGATGGTGTTACAGTACAGAGATTCACCATAGTTTAATATAGATGGTGTTACATACAGAGATTCACCATAATATAGATGGTGTTACAGTACAGAGATTCACCATAATATAGATGGTGTTACAGTACAGAGATTCACCATAGTTTAATATAGATGGTGTTACAGTACAGAGATTCACCATAATATAGATGGTGTTACAGTACAGAGATTCACCATAATATAGATGGTGTTACATAATATAGATACAGAGATTCACCATAATATAGATGGTGTTACAGTACAGAGATTCACCATAATATAGATGGTGTTACAGTACAGAGATTCACCATAATATAGATGGTGTTACAGTACAGAGATTCACCATAGTTTAATATAGATGGTGTTACAGTACAGAGATGGTGTTACACCATAATATAGATGGTGTTACAGTACAGAGATTCACCATAATATAGATGGTGTTACAGTACAGAGATTCACCATAATATAGATGGTGTTACAGTACAGAGATTCACCATAATATAGATGGTGTTACAGTACAGAGATTCACCATAATATAGATGGTGTTACAGTACAGAGATTCACCATAGTTTAATATAGATGGTGTTACAGTACAGAGATTCACCATAATATAGATGGTGTTACAGTACAGAGATTCACCATAATATAGATGGTGTTACATACAGAGATTCACCATAGTTTAATATAGATGGTGTTACAGTACAGAGGTGTTATTCACCATAATATAGATGGTGTTATACAGAGATTCACCATAATATAGATGGTGTTACAGTACAGAGATTCACCATAATATAGATGGTGTTACAGTACAGAGATTCACCATAATATGGTGTTACAGATGATGGTGTTACAGTACAGAGATTCACCATAGTTTAATATAGATGGTGTTACAGTACAGAGATTCACCATAATATAGATGGTGTTACAGTACAGAGATTCACCATAATATAGATGGTGTTACAGTACAGAGATTCACCATAATATAGATGGTGTTACAGTACAGAGATTCACCATAATATAGATGGTGTTACAGATACAGAGATTCACAGAGATTCATAATATAGATGGTGTTACAGTACAGAGATTCACCATAATATAGTAGATGGTGTTACAGAGAGATTCACCATAATATAGATGGTGTTACAATATAGATGGTGTTACAGTACAGAGATTCACCATAATATAGATGGTGTTTCACCATAATATAGTACAGAGATTCACCATAATATAGATGGTGTTACAGTACAGAGATTCACCATAGTTTAATATAGATGGTGTTACAGTACAGAGATTCACCATAATATAGATGGTGTTACAGTACAGAGATTCACCATAATATAGATGGTGTTACAGTACAGAGATTCACCATAGTTTAATATAGATGGTGTTACAGTACAGAGATTCACATAAATATAGATGGTGTTACAGTACAGAGATTCACCATAATATAGATGGTGTTACAGTACAGAGATTCACCATAATATAGATGGTGTTACAGTACAGAGATTCACCATAATATAGATGGTGTTACAGTACAGAGATTCACCATAGTTTAATATAGATGGTGTTACAGTACAGAGATTCACCATAATATAGATGGTGTTACATACAGAGATTCACCATAATATAGATGGTGTTACAGTACAGAGATTCACCATAATATAGATGGTGTTACAGTACAGAGATTCACCATAATATAGATGGTGTTACATACAGAGATTCACCATAATATAGATGGTGTTACAGTACAGAGATTCACCATAATATAGATGGTGTTACAGTACAGAGATTCACCATAATATAGATGGTGTTACAGTACAGAGATTCACCATAATATAGATGGTGTTACAGTACAGAGATTCACCATAATATAGATGGTGTTACAGTACAGAGATTCACCATAATATAGATGGTGTTACAGTACAGAGATTCACCATAATATAGATGGTGTTACAGTACAGAGATTCACCATAATATAGATGGTGTTACATACAGAGATTCACCATAATATAGATGGTGTTACAGTACAGAGATTCACCATAATATAGATGGTGTTACAGTACAGAGATTCACCATAGTTTATATAGATGGTGTTACAGTACAGAGATTCACCATAATATAGATGGTGTTACAGTACAGAGATTCACCATAATATAGATGGTGTTACAGTACAGAGATTCACCATAGTTTAATATAGATGGTGTTACAGTACAGAGATTCACCATAATATAGATGGTGTTACAGTACAGAGATAGTAATATAGATGGTGTTACAGTACAGAGATTCACCATAGTTTAATATAGATGGTGTTACAGTACAGAGATTCACCATAATATAGATGGTGTTACAGTACAGAGATTCACCATAGTTTAATATAGATGGTGTTACAGTACAGAGATTCACCATAATATAGATGGTGTTACAGTACAGAGATTCACCATAATATAGATGGTGTTACAGTACAGAGATTCACCATAGTTTATATAGATGGTGTTACAGTACAGAGATTCACCATAATATAGATGGTGTTACAGTTACAGAGATTCACCATAATATAGATGGTGTTACAGTACAGAGATTCACCATAATATAGATGGTGTTACAGTACAGAGATTCACCATAATATAGATGGTGTTACAGTACAGAGATTCACCATAATATAGATGGTGTTACAGTACAGAGATTCACCATAGTTTAATATAGATGGTGTTACAGAGATTCACAGAATATAGATGGTGTTACAGTACAGAGATTCATAATATAGATGGTGTTACAGTACAGAGATTCACCATAGTAATATAGATGGTGTTACAGTACAGAGATTCACCATAATATAGATGGTGTTACAGTACAGAGATTCACCATAATATAGATGGTGTTACACAGTACAGAGATTCACAGAGATTCATAGTTTAATATAGATGGTGTTACAGTACAGAGATTCACCATAATATAGATGGTGTTACAGTACAGAGATTCACCATAATATAGATGGTGTTACAGTACAGAGATTCACCATAATATAGATGGTGTTACAGTACAGAGATTCACCATAATATAGATGGTGTTACAGTACAGAGATTCACCATAATATAGATGGTGTTACAGTACAGAGATTCACCATAATATAGATGGTGTTACAGTACAGAGATTCACCATAATATAGATGGTGTTACAGTACAGAGATTCACCATAGTTTAATATAGATGGTGTTACAGTACAGAGATTCACCATAATATAGATGGTGTTACAGTACAGAGATTCACCAATATAGATGGTGTTACAACAGAGATTCACCATAATATAGATGGTGTTACAGTACAGAGATTCACCATAATATAGATGGTGTTACAGTACAGAGATTCACCATAATATAGATGGTGTTACATACAGAGATTCACCATAATATAGATGGTGTTACAGTACAGAGATTCACCATAGTTTAATATAGATGGTGTTACAGTACAGAGATTCACCATAATATAGATGGTGTTACAGTACAGAGATTCACCATAATATAGATGGTGTTACAGTACAGAGATTCACCATAGTTTAATATAGATGGTGTTACAGTACAGAGATTCACCATAATATAGATGGTGTTACATACAGAGATTCACCATAGTTTAATATAGATGGTGTTACAGTACAGAGATTCACCATAATATAGATGGTGTTACACAGAGATTCACCATAATATAGATGGTGTTACAGATTCACCATAATATAGATGGTGTTACAGTACAGAGATTCACCATAATATAGATGGTGTTACAGTACAGAGATTCACCATAATATAGATGGTGTTACAGTACAGAGATTCACCATAATATAGATGGTGTTACAGTACAGAGATTCACCATAATATAGATGGTGTTACAGTACAGAGATTCACCATAATATAGATGGTGTTACAGTACAGAGATTCACCATAATATAGATGGTGTTACATACAGAGATTCACCATAATATAGATGGTGTTACAGTACAGAGATTCACCATAATATAGATGGTGTTACAGTACAGAGATTCACCATAATATAGATGGTGTTACAGTACAGAGATTCACCATAATATAGATGGTGTTACAGTACAGAGATTCACCATAATAGATGGTGTTACAGATGGATGGTTTACAGTACAGAGATTCACCATAATATAGATGGTGTTACAGTACAGAGATTCACCATAATATAGATGGTGTTACAGTACAGAGATTCACCATAATATAGTAATATAGATGGTGTTACAGTACAGAGATTCACCATAATATAGATGGTGTTACAGTACAGAGATTCACCATAATATAGATGGTCACAGAGATTCACCATAATATAGATAATATAGATGGTGTTACAGTACAGAGATTCACCATAATATAGATGGTGTTACAGTACAGAGATTCACCATAATATAGATGGTGTTACAGTACAGAGATTCACCATAATATAGATGGTGTTACAGTACAGAGATTCACCATAATATAGATGGTGTTACAGTTCACAGAGATTCACATAATAATATAGATGGTGTTACAGTACAGAGATTCACCATAATATAGATGGTGTTACAGTACAGAGATTCACCATAGTTTAATATAGATGGTGTTACAGTACAGAGATTCACCATAATATAGATGGTGTTACAGTACAGAGATTCACCATAATATAGATGGTGTTACATATTCAGATGGTGTTACAGTACAGAGATTCACCATAGTTTAATATAGATGGTTTACATATTCAGATGGTGTTACATACAGAGATGGTGTTACATTCACAGATGATTCACCATAATATAGATGGTGTTACAGTACAGAGATTCACCATAATATAGATGGTGTTACAGCAGAGATTCACCATAATATAGATGGTGTTACATACAGAGATTCACCATAATATAGATGGTGTTACAGTACAGAGATTCACCATAATATAGATGGTGTTACAGTACAGAGATTCACCATAATATAGATGGTGTTACAGTACAGAGATTCACCATAGTTTAATATAGATGGTGTTACAGTACAGAGATTCACCATAATATAGATGGTGTTACATACAGAGATTCAGATGGTGTTACAGTACAGAGATTCACCATAATATAGATGGTGTTACAGTACAGAGATTCACCATAGTTTATATAGATGGTGTTACAGTACAGAGATTCACCATAATATAGATGGTGTTACAGTACAGAGATTCACCATAATATAGATGGTGTTACAGTACAGAGATTCACCATAATATAGATGGTGTTACAGTACAGAGATTCACCATAATATAGATGGTGTTACAGTACAGAGATTCACCATAATATAGATGGTGTTACATACAGAGATTCACCATAATATAGATGGTGTTACAGTACAGAGATTCACCATAATATAGATGGTGTTACAGTACAGAGATTCACCATAATATAGATGGTGTTACAGTACAGAGATTCACCATAGTTTAATATAGATGGTGTTACAGTACAGAGATTCACCATAATATAGATGGTGTTACAGTACAGAGATTCACCATAATATAGATGGTGTTTCACATAATATAGATACAGAGATTCACCATAATATAGATGGTGTTACAGTACAGAGATTCACCATAATATAGATGGTGTTACATACAGAGATTCACCATAATATAGATGGTGTTACAGTACAGAGATTCACCATAATATAGATGGTGTTACAGTACAGAGATTCACCATAGTTTAATATAGATGGTGTTACAGTACAGAGATTCACCATAATATAGATGGTGTTACAGTACAGAGATTCACCATAATATAGATGGTGTTACATACAGAGATTCACCATAGTGGTTAATATACCATAATATAGATGGTGTTACAGTACAGAGATTCACCATAGTTTAATATAGATGGTGTTACAGTACAGAGATTCACCATAATATAGATGGTGTTACGTACAGAGATTCACCATAATATAGATGGTGTTACAGTACAGAGATTCACCATAGTTTAATAGAGATGGTGTTACAGTACAGAGATTCACCATAATATAGATGGTGTTACAGTACAGAGATTCACCATAATATAGATGGTGTTACATACAGAGATTCACCATAGTTTAATATAGATGGTGTTACAGTACAGAGATTCACCATAGTTTAATATAGATGGTGTTACAGTACAGAGATTCACCATAATATAGATGGTGTTACAGTACAGAGATTCACCATAATATAGATGGTGTTACAGTACAGAGATTCACCATAATATAGATGGTGTTACAGTACAGATGGTGTTATTCACCATAATATAGATGGTGTTACAGTACAGAGATTCACCATATAGATGGTGTTATATACCATAATATAGATGGTGTTACAGTACAGAGATTCACCATAGTTTAATATAGATGAGGTACAGAGATTACATAATATAGATGGTGTTACAGAATATAGATTCACAGAGTTCACCATATAGATGGTGTTACAGTACAGAGATTCACCATAATATAGATGGTGTTACAGTACAGATTCACCATAGTTTATGGTGTTATATATAGATGGTGTTACAGTACAGAGATTCACCAGTTTAATATAGATGGTGTTACAGTACAGAGAGATTCACCATAATATAGATGGTGTTACAGTACAGAGATTCACCATAATATAGATGGTGTTACAGTACAGAGATTCACCATAATATAGATGGTGTTACAGTACAGAGATTCACCATAATATAGATGGTGTTACAGTACAGAGATTCACCATAATATAGATGGTGTTACATACAGAGATTCACCATAATATAGATGGTGTTACATACAGAGATTCACCATAGTTTAATATAGATGGTGTTACAGTACAGAGATTCACCATAATATAGATGGTGTTACAGTACAGAGATTCACCATAATATAGATGGTGTTACAGTACAGAGACCATAATATAGATGGTGTTACATACAGAGATTCACCATAATATAGATGGTGTTACAGTACAGAGATTCACCATAGTTTATATAGATGGTGTTACAGTACAGAGATTCACCATAATATAGATGGTGTTACAGTACAGAGATTCACCATAATATAGATGGTGTTACAGTACAGAGATTCACCATATATAGATGGTGTTACAGTACAGAGATTCACCATAATATAGATGGTGTTACATACAGATTCACCATAATATAGATGGTGTTACAGTACAGAGATTCACCATTTAAGATGGTGTTACAGTACAGAGATTCACTATAGATGGTGTTACAGTACAGAGATTCACCATAATATAGATGGTGTTACAGTACAGAGATTCACCATATATACAGATGGTGTTACACCATAGTTCACCATAATATAGATGGTGTTACACAGAGATTCACCATAATATAGATGGTGTTACAGTACAGAGATTCACCATATATAGATGGTGTTACAGTACAGAGATTCACCATAATATAGATGGTGTTACAGTACAGAGATTCACCATAATATAGATGGTGTTACAGTACAGAGATTCACCATAATATAGATGGTGTTACAGTACAGAGATTCACCATAATATAGATGGTGTTACAGTACAGAGATTCACCATTCACCATAATATAGATGGTGTTACAGTACAGAGATTCACCATAATATAGATGGTGTTACAGTACAGAGATTCACCATAATATAGATGGTGTTACAGTACAGAGATTCACCATAATATAGATGGTGTTACATACAGAGATTCACCATAGTTTAATATAGATGGTGTTACAGTACAGAGATTCACCATAGTTTAATATAGATGGTGTTACAGTACAGAGATTCACCATAATATAGATGGTGTTACAGTACAGAGATTCACCATAATATAGATGGTGTTACATACAGAGATTCACCATAATATAGATGGTGTTACATACAGAGATTCACCATAATATAGATGGTGTTACATACAGAGATTCACCATAATATAGATGGTGTTACAGTACAGAGATTCACCATAGTTTAATATAGATGGTGTTACAGTACAGAGATTCACCATAATATAGATGGTGTTACATACAGAGATTCACCATAATATAGATGGTGTTACAGTACAGATAATATAGATGGTGTTACAGTACAGAGATTCACCATATAGATGGTGTTACAAGAGATTCACCATAGTTTAATATAGATGGTGTTACAGTACAGAGATTCACCATAATATAGATGGTGTTACAGTACAGAGATTCACCATAATATAGATGGTGTTACAGTACAGAGATTCACCATAATATAGATGGTGTTACAGTACAGAGATTCACCATAATATAGATGGTGTTACATACAGAGATTCACCATAATATAGATGGTGTTACAGTACAGAGATTCACCATAATATAGATGGTGTTACAGTACAGAGATTCACCATAGTTTAATATAGATGGTGTTACAGTACAGAGATTCACCATAATATAGATGGTGTTACAGTACAGAGATTCACCATAATATAGATGGTGTTACATACAGAGATTCACCATAATATAGATGGTGTTACATACAGAGATTCACCATAATATAGATGGTGTTACATACAGAGATTCACCATAATATAGATGGTGTTACAGTACAGAGATTCACCATAATATAGATGGTGTTACAGTACAGAGTTCACCATAATATAGATGGTGTTGTACAGAGATTCACCATAATATAGATGGTGTTACAGTACAGAGATTCACCATAATATAGATGGTGTTACAGTACAGAGATTCACCATAATATAGATGGTGTTACAGTACAGAGATTCACCATAATATAGATGGTGTTACATACAGAGATTCACCATAATATAGATGGTGTTACAGTACAGAGATTCACCATAATATAGATGGTGTTACAGTACAGAGATTCACCATAATATAGATGGTGTTACAGTACAGAGATTCACCATAATATAGATGGTGTTACAGTACAGAGATTCAGTACAGAGCATAATATAGATGGTGTTACAGTACAGAGATTCACCATAATATAGATGGTGTTACAGTACAGAGATTCACCATAATATAGATGGTGTTACATAGTACAGAGATTCACCATAATATAGATGGTGTTACAGTACAGAGATTCACCATAATATAGATGGTGTTACAGTACAGAGATTCACCATAGTTTAATATAGATGGTGTTACAGTACAGAGATTCACCATAGTTTAATATAGATGGTGTTACAGTACAGAGATTCACCATAATATAGATGGTGTTACAGTACAGAGATTCACCATAATATAGATGGTGTTACAGTACAGATTCACCATAATATAGATGGTGTTACAGTACAGAGATTCACAGTTTAGATGGTGTTACACAGAGATTCACCATAATATAGATGGTGTTACAGTACAGAGATTCACCATAATATAGATGGTGTTACAGTACAGAGATGGATGGTGTTACAGTACAGAGATTCACCATAATATAGATGGTGTTACAGTACAGAGATTCACCATAATATAGATGGTGTTACATTCACAGATGATTCACCATAATATAGATGGTGTTACAGTACAGAGAGATTCACCATAATATAGATGGTGTTACAGTACAGAGATTCACCATAATATAGATGGTGTTACATACAGAGATTCACATAATATAGATGGTGTTACAGTACAGAGATTCACCATAATATAGATGGTGTTACAGTACAGAGATTCACCATAATATAGATGGTGTTACAGTACAGAGATCACCATAATATAGATGGTGTTACATACAGAGATTCACCATAATATAGATGGTGTTACAGTACAGAGATTCACCATAATATAGATGGTGTTACAGTACAGAGATTCACCATAATATAGATGGTGTTACAGTACAGAGATTCACCATAGTTTAATATAGATGGTGTTATTCACCATAATATAGATGGTGTTACAGTACAGAGATTCACCATAATATAGATGGTGTTACAGTACAGAGATTCACCATAATATAGATGGTGTTACAGTACAGAGATTCACCATAATATAGATGGTGTTACAGTACAGAGATTCACCATAATATAGATGGTGTTACAGTACAGAGATTCACCATAATATAGATGGTGTTACAGTACAGAGATTCACCATAATATAGATGGTGTTACATACAGAGATTCACCATAATATAGATGGTGTTACAGTACAGAGATTCACCATAATATAGATGGTGTTACATACAGAGATTCACCATAATATAGATGGTGTTACAGTACAGAGATTCACCATAATATAGATGGTGTTACAGTACAGAGATTCACCATAATATAGATGGTGTTACAGTACAGAGATTCACCATAATATAGATGGTGTTACACAGTTACATACAGAGATTCACCATAATATAGATGGTGTTACAGTACAGAGATTCACCATAGTTTAATATAGATGGTGTTACATACAGAGATTCACCATAATATAGATGGTGTTACAGTACAGAGATTCACCATAATATAGATGGTGTTACAGTACAGAGATTCACCATAATATAGATGGTGTTACAGTACAGAGATTCACCATAATATAGATGGTGTTACAGTACAGAGATTCACCATAATATAGATGGTGTTACATACAGAGATTCACCATAATATAGATGGTGTTACAGTACAGAGATTCACCATAATATAGATGGTGTTACAGTACAGAGATTCACCATAGTTTAATATAGATGGTGTTACAGTACAGAGATTCACCATAATATAGATGGTGTTACAGTACAGAGATTCACCATAATATAGATGGTGTTACAGTACAGAGATTCACCATAATATAGATGGTGTTACAGTACAGAGATTCACCATAATATAGATGGTGTTACAGTACAGAGATTCACCATAATATAGATGGTGTTACAGTACAGAGATTCACCATAGAGATTTAATATAGATGGTGTTACAGTACAGAGATTCACCATAATATAGATGGTGTTACAGTACAGAGATTCACCATAATATAGATGGTGTTACAGTACAGAGATTCACCATAATATAGATGGTGTTACAGTACAGAGATTCACCATAGAATATAGATGGTGTTACAGTACAGAGATTCACCATAGATACAGAGATTCACCATAATATAGATGGTGTTACAGTACAGAGATTCACCATAATATAGATGGTGTTACAGTACAGAGATTCACCATAATATAGATGGTGTTACAGTACAGAGATTCACAGATGGTCACAGAGATTCACCAGTAATATAGATGGTGTTACAGTACAGAGATTCACCATAGTTTATATAGATGGTGTTACAGTACAGAGATTCACCATAATATAGATGGTGTTACAGTACAGAGATTCACCATAGTATAGATGGTGTTACAGTACAGAGATTCACCATAATATAGATGGTGTTACAGTACAGAGATTCACCATAATATAGATGGTGTTACAGAGATTCACAGATGGTGTTACATTCACCATAATATAGATGGTGTTACAGTACAGAGATTCACCATAATATAGATGGTGTTACAGTACAGAGATTCACCATAATATAGATGGTGTTACAGTACAGAGATTCACCATAGTTTAATATAGATGGTGTTACATACAGAGATTCACCATAATATAGATGGTGTTACAGTACAGAGATTCACCATAATATAGATTGTAATATAGATGGTGTTACAGTACAGAGATTCACCATAATATAGTGGTTAATATAGATGGTGTTACAGTACAGAGATTCACCATAATATAGATGGTGTTACAGTACAGAGATTCACCATAATATAGATGGTGTTACAGTACAGAGATTCACCATAATATAGATGGTGTTACAGTACAGAGATTCACCATAATATAGATGGTGTTACAGTACAGAGATTCACCATAATATAGATGGTGTTACAGTACAGAGATTCACCATAATATAGATGGTGTTATTCAGTACAGAGATTCACCATAATATAGATGGTGTTACATATTCACCATAATATAGATGGTGTTACAGTACAGAGATTCACCATAATATAGATGGTGTTACAGTACAGAGATTCACCATAATATAGATGGTGTTACAGTACATTCACCATAGTTTATATAGATGGTGTTACAGTACAGAGATTCACCATAATATAGATGGTGTTACAGTACAGAGATTCACCATAATATAGATGGTGTTACAGTACAGAGATTCACCATAATATAGATGGTGTTACAGTACAGAGATTCACCATAATATAGAGGTGTTACAGTTTCACCATATAGATGGTGTTACAGTACAGAGATTCACCATAATATAGATGGTGTTACAGTACAGAGATTCACCATAATATAGATGGTGTTACATACAGAGATTCACCATAATATAGATGGTGTTACAGTACAGAGATTCATAGATGGTGTTACAGTACAGAGATTCACCATAATATAGATGGTGTTACAGTACAGAGATTCACCATAATATAGATGGTGTTACAGTACAGAGATTCACCATAATATAGATGGTGTTACAGTACAGAGATTCACCATTCACCATTCAATAATATAGATGGTGTTACAGTACAGAGATTCACCATAATATAGATGGTGTTACATACAGAGATTCACCATAATATAGATGGTGTTACAGTACAGAGATTCACCATAATATAGATGGTGTTATATTCACCATAATATAGATGGTGTTACAGTACAGAGATTCACCATAATATAGATGGTGTTACATACAGAGATTCACCATAATATAGATGGTGTTACAGTACAGAGATTCACCATAATATAGATGGTGTTACAGTACAGAGATTCACCATAATATAGATGGTGTTACAGTACAGAGATTCACCATAATATAGATGGTGTTACAGTACAGAGATTCACCATAATATAGATGGTGTTACATACAGAGATTCACCATAATATAGATGGTGTTACAGTACAGAGATTCACCATAATATAGATGGTGTTACAGTACAGAGATTCACCATAATATAGATGGTGTTAGATGGTGTTACAGTACAGAGATTCACCATAATATAGATGGTGTTACAGTACAGAGATTCACCATAATATAGATGGTTTACAGTACAGAGATTCACCATAGATGGTGTTACAGTACAGAGATTCACCATAATATAGATGGTGTTACAGTATAATATAGATGGTGTTACAGTACAGAGATTCACCATAATATAGATGGTGTTACAGTACAGAGATTCACCATAATATAGTGGTGTTAATATAGATGGTGTTACAGTACAGAGATTCACCATAATATAGATGATGGTGTTACATACAGAGATTCACCATAATATAGATGGTGTTACAGTACAGAGATTCACCATAATATAGATGGTGTTACAGTACAGAGATTCACCATAATATAGATGGTGTTACAGTACAGAGATTCACCATAATATAGATGGTGTTACAGTACAGAGATTCACCATAATATAGATGGTGTTACAGTACAGAGATTCACCATAATATAGATGGTGTTACAGTACAGAGATTCACCATAATATAGATGGTGTTACAGTACAGAGATTCACCATAGTTTAATATAGATGGTGTTACATACAGAGATTCACCATAATATAGATGGTGTTACATACAGAGATTCACCATAATATAGATGGTGTTACATACAGAGATTCACCATAATATAGATGGTGTTACAGTACAGAGATTCACCATAATATAGATGGTGTTACATACAGAGATTCACCATAATATAGATGGTGTTACATACAGAGATTCACCATAATATAGATGGTGTTACAGTACAGAGATTCACCATAATATAGATGGTGTTACAGTACAGAGATTCACCATAATATAGATGGTTAATATACCATAATATATGGTGTTACAGTACAGAGATTCACCATAATATAGATGGTGTTACATACAGAGATTCACCATAATATAGATGGTGTTACAGTACAGAGATTCACCATAATATAGATGGTGTTACAGTACAGAGATTCACCATAATATAGATGGTGTTACAGAGATTCACCAGATGGTGTTATTCACCATAATATAGATGGTGTTACAGTACAGAGATTCACCATAATATAGATGGTGTTACAGTACAGAGATTCACCATAATATAGATGGTGTTACAGTACAGAGATTCACCATAATATAGATGGTGTTACCAGATGGTGTTACAGAGATTCACCATAATATAGATGGTGTTACAGTACAGAGATTCACCATAATATAGATGGTGTTACAGTACAGAGATTCACCATAGTTTAATATAGATGGTGTTACAGTACAGAGATTCACCATAATATAGATGGTGTTACATACAGAGATTCACCATAATATAGATGGATGGTACAGTACAGAGATTCACCATAATATAGATGGTGTTACAGATGGTGTTACAGAGATTCACCATAATATAGATGGTGTTACATTCACCATAATATAGATGGTGTTACAGTACAGAGATTCACCATAATATAGATGGTTTAATATAGATGGTGTTACAGTACAGAGATTCACCAGTTTAATATAGATGGTGTTACACACCATAATATAGATGGTGTTACAGTACAGAGATTCACCATAATATAGATGGTGTTACAGTACAGAGATTCACCATAGTTTAATATAGATGGTGTTACAGTACAGAGATTCACCATAATATAGATGGTGTTACATACAGAGATTCACCATAATATAGATGGTGTTACAGTACAGAGATTCACAGAGGTGTTATTCACCATAATATAGATGGTGTTACAGTACAGAGATTCACCATAATATAGATGGTGTTAATACAGAGATTCACCATAATGATGGTGTTACAGTACAGAGATTCACCATAATATAGATGGTGTTACAGTACAGAGATTCACCATAGTTTAATATAGATGGTGTTACAGTACACCATAATATAGATGGTGTTACAGAGATTCACCATAATATAGATGGTGTTACAGTACAGAGATTCACCATAATATAGATGGTGTTACAGTACAGAGATTCACCATAATATAGATGGTGTTACAGTACAGAGATTCACCATAATATAGATGGTGTTACAGTACAGAGATTCACCATAATATAGATGGTGTTACAGTACAGAGATTCACCATAGTTTAATATAGATGGTGTTACAGTACAGAGATTCACCATAATATAGATGGTGTTACAGTACAGAGATTCACCATAATATAGATGGTGTTACAGTACAGAGATTCACCATAGTTTAATATAGATGGTGTTACAGTACAGAGATTCACCATAGTTTAATATAGATGGTGTTACATACAGAGATTCACCATAATATAGATGGTGTTACAGTACAGAGATTCACCATAATATAGATGGTGTTACAGTACAGAGATTCACCATAATATAGATGGTGTTACAGTACAGAGATTCACCATAGTTTAATATAGATGGTGTTACATACAGAGATTCACCATAGTTTAATATAGATGGTGTTACATACAGAGATTCACCATAATATAGATGGTGTTACGTACAGAGATTCACCATAATATAGATGGTGTTACATACAGAGATTCACCATAATATAGATGGTGTTACGTACAGAGTGTAAAATACCTACAGCACAAATCCTCTACACTCTAACCACTAGGCTACCTGCCGTCCCTACACTCTAACCACTAGGCTACCTGCCGTCCCTACACTCTAACCACTAGGCTACCTGCCGACCCTACACTCTAACCACTAGTCTACCTGCCGCCCCTACACTCTAACCACTAGGCTACCTGCTGACCCTACACTCTAACCACTAGGCTACCTGCCGACCCTACACTCTAACCACTAGGCTACCTGCCTCCTCTACACTCTAACCACTAGGCTACCTGCCTCCCCTACACTCTAACCACTAGGCTACCTGCTGACCCTACACTCTAACCACTAGGCTACCTGCCGCCCTCTACACTCTAACCACTAGTCTACCTGCTGCCCCCTACACTCTAACCACTAGACTACCTGCCGACCCTACACTCTAACCGCTAGGCTACCTGCTGACCCTACACTCTAACCACTAGGCTACCTGCCTCCTCTACACTCTAACCACTAGTCTACCTGCCGCGCCTACACTCTAACCACTAGTCTACCTGCCGCCCCTACACTCTAACCACTAGGCTACCTGCTGACCCTACACTCTAACCACTAGGCTACCTGCTGACCCTACACTCTAACCACTAGGCTACCTGCTGACACTACACTCTAACCACTAGGCTACCTGCCCCCTCTACACTCTAACCACTAGACTACCTGCCGACCCTACACTCTAACCACTAGGCTACCTGCCGCCCCTACACTCTAACCACTAGGCTACCCTGCTGACCCTACACTCTAACCACTAGACTACCTGCCGACCCTACACTCTAACCACTAGGCTACCTGCCCCCTCTACACTTTAACCACTAGACTACCTGCCGACCCTACACTCTAACCACTAGGCTACCTGCCGCCCCTACACTCTAACCACTAGGCTACCCTGCTGACCCTACACTCTAACCACTAGGCTACCCTGCTGACCCTACACTCTAACCACTAGACTACCTGCCGACCCTACACTCTAACCACTAGGCTACCTGCCGCCCCTACACTCTAACCACTAGGCTACCTGCCGCCCCTACACTCTAACCACTAGGCTACCCTGCCACCCCTACACTCTAACCACTAGGCTACCTGCCGACCCTACACTCTAACCACTAGGCTACCCTGCTGACCCTACACTCTAACCACTAGACTACCTGCCTACCCTACACTCTAACCACTAGGCTACCTGCCGCCCCTACACTCTAACCACTAGGCTACCTGCCGCCCCTACACTCTAACCACTAGGCTACCTGCCGCCTCTACACTCTAACCACTAGGCTACCTGCTGACCCTACACTCTAACCACTAGGCTACCTGCTGACCCTACACTCTAACCACTAGGCTACCTGCTGACCCTACACTCTAACCACTAGGCTACCCTGCTGACCCTACACTCTAACCACTAGACTACCTGCCGACCCTACACTCTAACCACTAGGCTACCTGCCGCCCCTACACTCTAACCACTAGGCTACCCTGCCACCCCTACACTCTAACCACTAGGCTACCTGCCACCTCCACACTCTAACCACTAGGCTACCTGCCACCTCCACACTCTAACCACTAGGCTACCCTGCCACCCCTACACTCTAACCACTAGGCTACCTGCCGCCCCTACACTCTAACCACTAGACTACCTGCCGACCCTACACTCTAACCACTAGGCTACCTGCTGACCCTACACTCTAACCACTAGTCTACCTGCCGCCCCTACACTCTAACCACTAGACTACCTGCCGCCCCTACACTCTAACCACTAGTCTACCCTGCCACCCCTACACTCTAACCACTAGGCTACCCTGCCACCCCTACACTCTAACCACTAGGCTACCTGCTGACCCTACACTCTAACCACTAGGCTACCTGCTGACCCTACACTCTAACCACTAGGCTACCTGCCACCTCCACACTCTAACCACTAGGCTACCTGCTGACCCTACACTCTAACCACTAGGCTACCTGCTGACCCTACACTCTAACCACTAGGCTACCTGCCGACCCTACACTCTAACCACTAGTCTACCTGCCACCTCTACACTCTAACCACTAGGCTACCTGCCACCTCCACACTCTAACCACTAGGCTACCCTGCCACCCCTACACTCTAACCACTAGGCTACCTGCTGACCCTACACTCTAACCACTAGGCTACCTGCTGACCCTACACTCTAACCACTAGGCTACCTGCTGACCCTACACTCTAACCACTAGGCTACCCTGCTGACCCTACACTCTAACCACTAGACTACCTGCCGACCCTACACTCTAACCACTAGGCTACCTGCCGCCCCTACACTCTAACCACTAGGCTACCCTGCCACCCCTACACTCTAACCACTAGGCTACCTGCCACCTCCACACTTTAACCACTAGGCTACCTGCCACCTCCACACTCTAACCACTAGGCTACCCTGCCACCCCTACACTCTAACCACTAGGCTACCTGCCGCCCCTACACTCTAACCACTAGACTACCTGCCGACCCTACACTCTAACCACTAGGCTACCTGCCACCTCCACACTCTAACCACTAGGCTACCTGCCACCTCCACACTCTAACCACTAGGCTACCTGCTGACCCTACACTCTAACCACTAGTCTACCTGCCGCCCCTACACTCTAACCACTAGACTACCTGCCGCCCCTACACTCTAACCACTAGTCTACCCTGCCACCCCTACACTCTAACCACTAGGCTACCCTGCCACCCCTACACTCTAACCACTAGGCTACCTGCTGACCCTACACTCTAACCACTAGGCTACCTGCTGACCCTACACTCTAACCACTAGGCTACCTGCCACCTCCACACTCTAACCACTAGGCTACCTGCTGACCCTACACTCTAACCACTAGGCTACCTGCTGACCCTACACTCTAACCACTAGGCTACCTGCCGACCCTACACTCTAACCACTAGTCTACCTGCCACCTCTACACTCTAACCACTAGGCTACCTGCCACCTCCACACTCTAACCACTAGGCTACCCTGCCACCCCTACACTCTAACCACTAGGCTACCGTGCCACCCCTACACTCTAACCACTAGGCTACCTGCTGACCCTACACTCTAACCACTAGTCTACCCTGCCACCCCTACACTCTAACCACTAGGCTACCTGCTGACCCTACACTCTAACCACTAGGCTACCTGCTGACCCTACACTCTAACCACTAGGCTACCTGCCACCTCCACACTCTAACCACTAGGCTACCTGCTGACCCTACACTCTAACCACTAGGCTACCTGCTGACCCTACACTCTAACCACTAGGCTACCTGCCGACCCTACACTCTAACCACTAGTCTACCTGCCACCTCTACACTCTAACCACTAGGCTACCTGCCACCTCCACACTCTAACCACTAGGCTACCCTGCCACCCCTACACTCTAACCACTAGGCTACCTGCCTACCCTACACTCTAACCACTAGGCTACCTGCTGACCCTACACTCTAACCACTAGGCTACCCTGCTGACCCTACACTCTAACCACTAGGCTACCTGCCTACCCTACACTCTAACCACTAGGCTACCTGCCGACCCTACACTCTAACCACTAGGCTACCTGCCACCTCCACACTCTAACCACTAGGCTACCTGCCACCTCCACACTCTAACCACTAGGCTACCCTGCCACCCCTACACTCTAACCACTAGGCTACCTGCCGCCCCTACACTCTAACCACTAGACTACCTGCCGACCCTACACTCTAACCACTAGGCTACCTGCCACCTCCACACTCTAACCACTAGGCTACCTGCCACCTCCACACTCTAACCACTAGGCTACCTGCTGACCCTACACTCTAACCACTAGTCTACCTGCCGCCCCTACACTCTAACCACTAGACTACCTGCCGCCCCTACACTCTAACCACTAGTCTACCCTGCCACCCCTACACTCTAACCACTAGGCTACCCTGCCACCCCTACACTCTAACCACTAGGCTACCTGCTGACCCTACACTCTAACCACTAGGCTACCTGCTGACCCTACACTCTAACCACTAGGCTACCTGCCACCTCCACACTCTAACCACTAGGCTACCTGCTGACCCTACACTCTAACCACTAGGCTACCTGCTGACCCTACACTCTAACCACTAGGCTACCTGCCGACCCTACACTCTAACCACTAGTCTACCTGCCACCTCTACACTCTAACCACTAGGCTACCTGCCACCTCCACACTCTAACCACTAGGCTACCCTGCCACACCTACACTCTAACCACTAGGCTACCCTGCCACCTCTACACTCTAACCACTAGGCTACCTGCCGCCCCTACACTCTAACCACTAGTCTACCCTGCCACCCCTACACTCTAACCACTAGTCTACCCTGCCACCCCTACACTCTAACCACTAGGCTACCTGCTGACCCTACACTCTAACCACTAGGCTACCTGCTGACCCTACACTCTAACCACTAGGCTACCTGCCTCCTCTACACTCTAACCACTAGGCTACCTGCCACCTCCACACTCTAACCACTAGGCTACCCTGCCACCTCTACACTCTAACCACTAGGCTACCCTGCCAC
The DNA here is from genome assembly GCF_034236695.1 of Oncorhynchus nerka. NCBI lineage: Eukaryota > Metazoa > Chordata > Actinopteri > Salmoniformes > Salmonidae > Oncorhynchus > Oncorhynchus nerka. Next base: position 453,093 of record NC_088418.1, on the reverse strand, counting down.
CCCTACACTCTAACCACTAGGCTACCTGCCTACCCTACACTCTAACCACTAGGCTACCTGCTGACCCTACACTCTAACCACTAGGCTACCTGCTGACCCTACACTCTAACCACTAGGCTACCTGCTGGCGCTCCACATTAGCTTTAATTAGATATGATATTATGACTCAAACTGTCAAGGAATAAAGTATCTGTCTCCACAACATCCAGAAAGTTCTTAACCACATCATTAATAGTCTCCAATTAGATGGGATTCTTTATTCTAATTTGGATTAAACTATAAATGAAAAACCTTTATCTGTCTCGACAGCATCTGGGGAGTCCTTAATCACGTCATAATCACAGCATAATTACAGCACATGACTCATACATAATGATCTGACTGTGTTAGACAGCTGTACTCATGAAGTCATCTCGCTGTCGGCTACAGTATATCTGTGGAAAGAGCAGAGACTGAACAGTGTCTTTGTCATGTTGCATAAGTCCGATGAGCTCATCCTTGTTTCAGTGATATGAATCATATTATAAACCGGGTGGTTCGAGCCCTGAATGCTTATTGTCTGAAAGCCATGGTATATTAGACCATATACCACGGGTATGAGAAACATGTACCTGTTTACTGTACTCATTTCCTGGGTAACCAGTTTATAATAGCTATAAGGCACCTCGGTGGTTTGTGATACATGGACAATATACCACAGCTAAGGGGCAGTATCCAGGCAGTCCGCATTGCGTTGCGGTTAAGAACAGCCCTTAGCCGTGGTATATTGGCTATATCACCCCCCCGGGCCTTACTGCTTCATTATATTACATTAAATGAACAATGCTGAACTGAATACAACAGAGTTGAATCTTTCATTCAAAGATGAGATCCTATAATCAGTGTTTGACTGTTGATGTTGGTTTGGACCCCAGAGGATAACCCAGAGGAGGGATTATTTCAGGGAACCACAATTAAAAAGGGGGAAAAACCCTCTTTTTACAAAGTGTGAAATTGATTAACCTTCATTTATTTGCATATTGACAGAAAACAATATAACCGAATAATAGCGAAAGCCTATTTCTGTTAACCAGAATAAATGATCATCAATTAGAGACATGTAGGACACGTGATGTAGGATGTTTGTAACTGTGAATTTGCATAATTGAAGTTGCTGAGACTGAGAGAAAGGCTTTAACTACCAACCACAATCTACTTAATCCATCATGAAGAGGAGGTCACTTGGTGTTCATCATGGAATAATATTATAAGTAGATTAAGCACCTTGTAAGTATCATGCTCATTCTCCAAAACATGTAGCTTAACCACAGTTAAACGTGTGGGGTCACAAATACCCTGACACCAAACCCTGATAAACTCCTTGACAACATACCCTGCAGAACTACCTGACACGACATCATGCTAAACTACCTGACACCACATCCTGCTAAACCACCTGACACCACATCCTGCTAAACCACCTGACATCACATCCTGCTAAACCACCTGACACCACATCCTGCTAAACTCCCTGACACCACATCCTGCTAAACTACCTGACACCACATCCAGCTAAACTACCTGACACCACATCCTGCTAAACTTTCTGACATCACATCCTGCTAAACCCCTGACACCACATCCTGCTAAACTACCTGACACCACATCCTGCTAAACTCTGACACCACATCCTGCTAAACTTTCTGACACCACATCCTGCTAAACTTCCTGACACCACATCCTGCTAAACCACCTGACACCACATCCTGCTAAACTCTCTGACACCAAACCCTGCTAAACCACCTGACACCACATCCTGCTAAACTCCCTGACACCACATCCTGCTAAACCACCTGACACCACATTCTGCTAAACTCTCTGACACCAAACCCTGCTAAACTCCCTGACAAATAACCCTGCAAAATCCTTGACACCAAACACTGCTAAATGCCATAACACCACACCGTACAACCACCTGACACCACACCCTGCAAAACTCCCTGACAACAAACCCTGCAAAACTACATGATGCCACATCCTGCTAAACATCCTGACACCGAATATTGCAAAACTCCTTGACACAAACCATGGTAAAATTCTCACACCAAACCCTGCCAACAACCCCTGACACAACATGGTACAAAACTAACTGACACAATACCCTGAAAACCTCCTGACACTAAACTCTGATAAACACCCTGACACCAAACCCTGCTAAACACCCTGATACCAAACCCTGCTAAACACCCTGATACCAAACCCTGCTAAACACCCTGATACCAAACCCTGAAAACCTCCTGACACTAAACCCTGCTAAATACCCTGAAAACCTCCTGACACTAAACTCTGATAAACACCCTGATACCAAACCCTGCTAAACACCCTGATACCAAACCCTGAAAACCTCCTGACACTAAACTCTGATAAACACCCTGATACCAAACCCTGATAAACACCCTGATACCAAACCCTGATAAACACCCTGATACCAAACCCTGCTAAACACCCTGATACCAAACCCTGCTAAATACCCTGAAAACCTCCTGACACTAAACTCTGATAAACACCCTGATACCAAACCCTGCTAAACACCCTGATACCAAACCCTGCTAAACACCCTGATACCAAACCCTGCTAAACACCCTGATACCAAACCCTGCTAAACACCCTGATACCAAACCCTGCTAAACACCCTGATACCAAACCCTGCTAAACACCCTGATACCAAACCCTGCTAAACACCCTGATACCAAACCCTGCTAAACACCCTGATACCAAACCCTGAAAACCTCCTGACACTAAACTCTGATAAACACCCTGATACCAAACCCTGCTAAACACCCTGAAAACCTGCTGACACTAAACTCTGATAAACACCCTGATACAATACCCTGAAAACCTCCTGACACTTAACTCTGATAAACACCCTGACACAATACCCTGAAAACCTCCTGACACTAAACTCTGATAAACACCCTGACACAATACCCTGAAAACCTCCTGACACTAAACTCTGATAAACACCCTGATACCAAACCCTGCTAAACACCCTGATACCAAACCCTGCTAAATACCCTGATACCAAACCCTGCTAAACACCCTGATACCAAACCCTGCTAAATACCCTGATACCAAACCATGAAAACCTCCTGACACTAAACTCTGATAAACACCCTGATACCAAACCCTGCTAAACACCCTGATACCAAACCCTGAAAACCTCCTGACACTAAACTCTGATAAACACCCTGATACCAAACCCTGCTAAACACCCTGATACCAAACCCTGAAAACCTCCTGACACTAAACTCTGATAAACACCCTGATACCAAACCCTGCTAAACTCCTTGACTCCATATCCTGCAAAATACCTGACACCACACCCTGCTAAACACCCTGATACCAAACCCTGCTATACACCCTGATACCAAACCCTGCTAAACTCCTTGACTCCATGCCCTGCAAAATACCTGACACCACACCCTGCTATACACCCTGATACCAAACCCTGCTATACACCCTGATACCACACCCTGCTATACACCCTGACACCACACCCTGCTATACACCCTGATACCACACCCTGCTATACACCCTGACACCACACCCTGCTATACACCCTGACACCACACCCTGCTATACACCCTGACACCAAACCCTGCTATACACCCTGACACCAAACCCTGCTATACACCCTGACACCACACCCTGCTATACACCCTGACACCACATTATGCCAAACTGCCCTGACGATGTGTGTGATTATTAAATTGACTGACCACACCGCACTGCTGTTCACATTTTCCATAGCTGATATTTATACTCATATGAGAAATTAGTGTTTAGTACCCAATAAAAATAGAATCAAATTGTATCGGTCACACACACATGGTCAGCAGATGTTATTGGTCACATACACATGGTTAGCAGATGTTACTGGTCACATACACATGGTTAGCAGATGTTATTGGTCACATACACATGGTTAGCAGATGTTATTGGTCACATGGTTAGCAGATGTTATTGGTCACATGGTTAGCAGATGTTATTGGTCACATGCTTAGCAGATGTTATTGGTCACATACACCTGGTTAGCAGATGTTATTGGTCACATACACCTGGTTAGCAGATGTTATTGGTCACATGGTTAGCAGATGTTATTGGTCACATGGTTAGCAGATGTTATTGGTCACATACACATGGTTAGCAGATGTTATTGGTCACATGGTTAGCAGATGTTATTGGTCACATACACCTGGTTAGCAGATGTTATTGGTCACATACACCTGGTTAGCAGATGTTATTGGTCACATGGTTAGCAGATGTTATTGGTCACATACACCTGGTTAGCAGATGTTATTGGTCACATACACCTGGTTAGCAGATGTTATTGGTCACATACACATGGTTAGCATATGTTATTGGTCACATACACATGGTTAGCAGATGTTATTGGTCACATGGTTAGCATATGTTATTGGTCACATACACATGGTTAGCAGATGTTATTGGTCACATACACATGTTCAGCAGATGTTATTGGTCACATACACATGGTTAGCAGATGTTATTGGTCACATACACATGGTTAGCAGATGTTATTGGTCACATGGTTAGCAGATGTTATTGGTCACATACACATGGTTAGCAGATGTTATTGGTCACATACACATGGTTAGCAGATGTTATTGGTCACATACACATGGTTAGCAGATGTTATTGGTCACATGGTTAGCAGATGTTATTTGTCACATGGTTAGCAGATGTTATTGGTCACATGGTTAGCAGATGTTATTGGTCACATACACATGGTTAGCAGATGTTAATGGTCACATACACATGGTTAGCAGATGTTATTGGTCACATACACATGGTTAGCAGATGTTATTGGTCACATACACATGGTTAGCAGATGTTAATGGTCACATGGTTAGCAGATGTTATTGGTCACATGGTTAGCAGATGTTATTGGTCACATACACATGGTTAGCAGATGTTATTGGTCACATGGTTAGCAGATGTTATTGGTCACATACACATGGTTAGCAGATGTTATTGCGGATGTAGGGAAATGTTTGTGATATAATACATAAGGAACTAACGGACTAGAAGCAAGGCGCCCTCTCTGTCGGCACCATCTTCTCTCTATATTCCACAGAAAACGTTTTCATTCCAGTCCACCTTTGAATGAAAAACTAATTATTTTGCCATTGATAACTATGAACCTGCATATCCATGTGTAATTATACTGTTGATTAGGCTTCTCTATTACGCGTCTATTGGCAAGAAAGTGTCTATCAGTTCAAGGTTATTCATGAAACTTAATAGACAAGCAATTCTGCAATCTGATGACACAATCACATTAGACACAGTGTAACAACCATTGATGTTGTGTACCTACCTTAATATGTGAGCTGGGTTGGTTCTCACAGCTGACTCCCACTATTCTGGGCAGCTGTTGCTTGGAGCTGCTGATGTTGTTGTTGTTGTTGTTGTTGTTGTTGATGTTTTCTGATCCGGGAGTTCCTGTGACAGGGGATCGTCCCGGTCCTGGTCCTATACTGACCACCCTATGGTCTGACTCCTCCTGTCTCCTCCAGGAGCTGTCCTCCTTCTCAATGACCACCCTGTGTTCTGACTCCTCCTGTCTCCTCCAGGAGCTGTCCTCCTTCTCAATGACCACCCTGTGGTCTGACTCTTCCTGTCTCCTCCAGGAGCTGTCCTCCTTCTCAATGACCACCCTGTGGTCTGACTCCTCCTGTCTCCTCCAGGAGCTGTCCTCCTTCTCAATGACCACCCTGTGGTCTGACTCCTCCTGTCTCCTCCAGGAGCTGTCCTCCTTCTCAATGACCACCCTGTGGTCTGACTCCTCCTGTCTCCTCCAGGAGCTGTCCTCTGGGCTCCCAGAGATGGTGATTTTGCTGATGGATCTGGATGTGGCGGTAGGAGAGAAAGAGCTCCGGTGAGAGTTGGGAGACACAGACATGGTATTCTGGTTCCGGTGGTCCTGGGTAGATATGTCCTCCTGCTGCTGTTTAACAGGTACAGATGTTGGGGTGGTCCGGTTAGCAAGGGGAGCTCGATGAGGAGCAGCCACACTCACCTGCACCTGGCTGAGGTAGAGGGAGACCCGGTCGCTCTGCCAGGACGGCCTCTGAGGGAAGTTTGGACCTTTAGACCTGGTGGCAGGTCCAGAGACGGAGAGCCTGGTTCCGATGGTGAAGGGTTGTATCTTCCTAACGATGCTCTCTGACATGGTTAGCCCAGCGGTACTATACGATCCACACAGAGAAATACAGTCTCGTTCACCTGAATCAGGCAGCTCCACTCTGCTAAGAGAAATACTACAGTCCAAATTAAAGCTATTCAAGTTTTGAAACCTCCCTTCTTCTCTTGTTCTCTCTCTCTCTCTCTCTATCTCTTCCTCTCTCTCTTGTTCTCTCTCTCTTCCTCTTGCTCTTGTTATATCTCCCTCTCTCTCTCTCTCTTTCTCTCTCACTCTTTTTCTTGTTCTTGTTCTCTCTCTCTTCTCTTCCTCTTTCTCTCTTGTTCTCTCTCTCGTCCTCTCTCTCTCTCTTTCTTTCTGAAGAGGAAAGCCAAGAGAGTGACTCAGTGAGAGTCAGCTGCTGGCTGATCCACCTTCTTGTGCATGTTAAGGAGACACAGCACACAGCCCAGGATGGCTTCTTTAGACTCCTGAGAGCTGATCCTGTCCCAGACGTATCTCAGCGCGGCTCCCACGTGGCTGAAGGTTGAGGACAGAGTCCTCCTGAGGAACTGAAGCAGGGATCCTATCAGTCTACTGGAGAGGAGGGTTCTGAGCAGTCGGAACACTGCAGGCATAATGCTGCTGAAACACCCTGACACACAGCCAGGGACACCGAGAGAGAGAGGAGAAGGAGGAGGAGGAGGGGAAAAGGGGGAGGTTTTGTGAAAGAGGGGAATGAAGTCACCACCTCTCTGCTCTGTCTCTCTCTCTCCCTGCTCTCTCTCAATTTCAATTTAAGGGCTTTATTGGCATGGGAAACATATGTTTACATTGCCAAAGCAAGTGAAATAGATAATAAACAGAAGTGAAATAAACAATATAAAATGAACAGTAAACATTACACTCACAAAAGTTACAAAAGCATAGAGTCATTTCAAATGTCATATTATGTCTATATACAGTGTTGTAACGATGTGCAAATAGTTAAAGACCAAAAGGGAAAATAAATAAACATAAATATGGGTTGTATTTACAATGGTATTTGTTCTTCACTGGTTGACTTTTTCTTGTGGCAACAGGTCACAAATCTTGCTGCTGTGATGCACACTGTGGAATTTCCCCCAGTAGATATGGGAGTTTATCAAAATCGGGTTTGTTTTCAAATTCTTTGTGGATCTGTGTAATCTGAGGGAAATATGTCTCTCTAATATGGTCATACATTGGGCAGGAAGTTAGGAAGTGCAGCTCAGTTTCCACCTCATTTTGTGGGCAGTGAGCACATATCCTGTCTTCTCTTGAGAGCCATGTCTGCCTACGGCGGCCTTTCTCAATAGCAAGGCTATGCTCACTAAGTCTGTACATAGTCAAAGCTTTCCTTAAGTTTGGGTCAATCACAGTGGTCAGGTATTCTGCCACTGTGTACTCTCTGTTTAGGGCCAAATATCATTCTAGTTTGCTCTGTTTTTTTGTTAATTCTTTCCAATATGTCAAGTAATTATCTTTCTGTTTTCTCATGATTTGGTTGAGTCTAATTGTGTTGCTGTCCTGGGGCTCTGTGGGGTGTGTTTGTGTTTGTGAACAGAGCCCCAGGACCAGCCTGCTTAGGGGAGTCTTCTACATGGTTCATCTCTCTGTAGGTTTTGGCTTTGTTATGGAAGGTTTGGGAATCACTTCCTTTTAGGTGGTTGTAGAAGTCTCTTTTCTGGATTTTTATAATTAGCGGGTACTGGCCTAATTCTGCTCTGTATGCATTATTTGGTGTTTTACGTTGTACACTGAGGATATTTATGCAGAATTCTGCATGCAGAGTCTCAATTTGGTGTTTGTCCCCTTTGTGAATTCTTGGTTGGTGAGCGGACCCCAGACCTCACAACCATAAAGGGCAATGGGTTCTATAACTGATTCAAGTATTTTTAGCCAGATCCTAATTGGTATGTCGAATTTTATATTCCTTTTGATGGCATAGAATGCCCTTCTTGCCTTCTCTCTCAGATTGTTCACAGCTTTGGGGAAGTTACCTGTGGTACTGATGTTTAGGCTGAGGTATGTAGTTACCTGTGGTACTGATGTTTAGGCTGAGGTATGTAGTTACCTGTGGTACTGATGTTTAGGCTGAGGTATGTATCGCTTTTTGTGTGCTGTTGGGCAACGGTGTCTAGATGGAATTTATACTTGTGGTCCTGGAAGATGGACCTTTTTTGGAACAGCATTATTTTTGTCTTACTGAGATCTCTCTTTCTCTGTCTCTGTGCAAATCTAATCCTCACCATTTCAAGGTGACTGTCTCTCCAGTTAAAAAGCGCAATAGATGAAGTTCCCTGCATGTTGAAAACAGCATATTCTGTCCCCGTGATGTTGATTCGAGGATGACCTCCATATATATATTTTTTAACAAGTCAATTAAATGACGGCCTACCCCGGCCTACCCCGGCCTACAACGGCCAAAACCCGGACAACGCTGCGCCAATTGTGCGCCGCCCTATGGGACTCCCAATCACGGCCAGATTTAATTCAGCCGGGTTTCAAACCAGGGACAGTAGTGACGCCTCTAGCACTGAAATGTAGTGCCTTAGACCGCTGCACCACTCGTGAGCCACAGTGTGATAGTGATGTGAGGTCTTTAGTATGAGAGAGATATACAGTATGCATGCCGTCCCTCCCTACAGGAGTGAATCATTCTCTCTGTCTCCAATCCCCCCGTCCCAGCTGTCTGTCTCCACTCTCCTCTGTCCCAGCTGTCTGTCTCCACTCTCCTCTGTCCCAGCTGTCTGTCTCCACTCTCCTCTGTCCCAGCTGTCTGTCTCCACTCTCCTCTGTCCCAGCTGTCTGTCTCCACTCTCCTCTGGCCCAGCTGTCTGTCTCCACTCTCCTCTATCCCAGCTGTCTGTCTCCACTCTCCTCTGTCCCAGCTGTCTGTCTCCACTCTCCTCTGGCCCAGCTGTCTGTCTCCACTCTCCTCTGTCCCAGCTGTCTGTCTCCAATCTCCTCTATCCCAGCTGTCTGTCTCCACTCTCCTCTGTCCCAGCTGTCTGTCTCCACTCTCCTCTATCCCAGCTGTCTGTCTCCAATCCCCCTGTCCCAGCTGTCTGTCTCCACTCTCCTCTGTCCCAGCTGTCTGTCTCCACTCTCCTATATCCCAGCTGTCTGTCTCCACTCTCCTCTGGCCCAGCTGTCTGTCTCCACTCTCCTCTGTCCCAGCTGTCTGTCTCCACTCTCCTCTGTCCCAGCTGTCTGTCTCCACTCTCCTCTGGCCCAGCTGTCTGTCTCCACTCTCCTCTGGCCCAGCTGTCTGTCTCCACTCTCCTCTGTCCCAGCTGTCTGTCTCCACTCTCCTCTGTCCCAGCTGTCTGTCTCCAATCCCCCCGTCCCAGCTGTCTGTCTCCACTCTCCTCTGTCCCAGCTGTCTGTCTCCACTCTCCTCTGTCCCAGCTGTCTGTCTCCACTCTCCTCTGTCCCAGCTGTCTGTCTCCACTCTCCTCTGTCCCAGCTGTCTGTCTCCACTCTCCTCTGTCCCAGCTGTCTGTCTCCACTCTCCTCTGGCCCAGCTGTCTGTCTCCACTCTCCTCTGGCCCAGCTGTCTGTCTCCACTCTCCTCTGGCCCAGCTGTCTGTCTCCACTCTCCTCTATCCCAGCTGTCTGTCTCCACTCTCCTCTGTCCCAGCTGTCTGTCTCCAGCTGTCTGTCTCCACTCTCCTCTGGCCCAGCTGTCTGTCTCCACTCTCCTCTATCCCAGCTGTCTGTCTCCACTCTCCTCTGTCCCAGCTGTCTGTCTCCACTCTCCTCTGGCCCAGCTGTCTGTCTCCACTCTCCTCTGTCCCAGCTGTCTGTCTCCACTCTCCTCTGTCCCAGCTGTCTGTCTCCACTCTCCTCTGTCCCAGCTGTCTGTCTCCACTCTCCTCTGTCCCAGCTGTCTGTCTCCACTCTCCTCTGGCCCAGCTGTCTGTCTCCACTCTCCTCTGTCCCAGCTGTCTGTCTCCACTCTCCTCTGTCCCAGCTGTCTGTCTCCACTCTCCTCTGTCCCAGCTGTCTGTCTCCACTCTCCTCTGTCCCAGTCTGTCTGTCTGTCTCCACTCTCCCTCTGGCCCAGCTGTCTGTCTCCACTCTCCTCTGGCCCAGCTGTCTGTCTCCACTCTCCTCTGTCCCAGCTGTCTGTCTCCACTCTCCTCTGTCCCAGCTGTCTGTCTCCACTCTCCCTGGCCCAGCTGTCTGTCTCCACTCTCCCACTCTGTCCTGTCTGTCTCCACTCTCCTCTGGCCCAGCTGTCTGTCTCCACTCTCCTCTGTCCCAGCTGTCTGTCTCCACTCTCCTCTGTCCCAGCTGTCTGTCTCCACTCTCCTCTGTCCCAGCTGTCTGTCTCCACTCTCCTCTGTCCCAGCTGTCTGTCTCCACTCTCCTCTGGCCCAGCTGTCTGTCTCCACTCTCCTCTGGCCCAGCTGTCTGTCTCCACTCTCCTCTATCCCAGCTGTCTCTCTCTGGCCCAGCTGTCTGTCTCCACTCTCCTCTATCCCAGCTGTCTGTCTCCACTCTCCTCTGTCCCAGCTGTCTGTCTCCACTCTCCTCTGGCCCAGCTGTCTGTCTCCACTCTCCTCTATCCCAGCTGTCTGTCTCCACTCTCCTCTGTCCCAGCTGTCTGTCTCCACTCTCCTCTGTCCCAGCTGTCTGTCTCCACTCTCCTCTATCCCAGCTGTCTGTCTCCACTCTCCTCTGTCCCAGCTGTCTGTCTCCACTCTCCTGTCTGTCCCACTCTCCTCTGCTGTCTGTCTCCACTCTCCTCTGTCCCAGCTGTCTGTCTCCACTCTCCTCTGTCCCAGCTGTCTGTCTCCACTCTCCTCTGTCCCAGCTGTCTGTCTCCACTCTCCTCTGTCCCAGCTGTCTGTCTCCACTCTCCTCTGGCCCAGCTGTCTGTCTCCACTCTCCTCTGGCCCAGCTCTGTCCCAGCTGTCTGTCTCCACTCTCCTCTGGCCCAGCTGTCTGTCTCCACTCTCTTCTGTCTGTCCAGCTGTCTGTCTCCACTCTCCTCTGTCCCAGCTGTCTGTCTCCACTCTCCTCTGTCCCAGCTGTCTGTCTCCACTCTCCTCTGTCCCAGCTGTCTGTCTCCACTCTCCTCCGTCCCAGCTGTCTGTCTCCACTCTCCTCTGTCCCAGCTGTCTGTCTCCAATCCCCCCGTCCCAGCTGTCTGTCTCCACTCTCCTCTGTCCCAGCTGTCTGTCTCCACTCTCCTCTGTCCCAGCTGTCTGTCTCCACTCTCCTCTGTCCCAGCTGTCTGTCTCCACTCTCCTCTGGCCCAGCTGTCTGTCTCCACTCTCCTCTGGCCCAGCTGTCTGTCTCCACTCTCCTCTGTCCCAGCTGTCTGTCTCCACTCTCCTCTGTCCCAGCTGTCTGTCTCCACTCTCCTCTGTCCCAGCTGTCTGTCTCCACTCTCCTCTGGCCCAGCTGTCTGTCTCCAATCCCCCCGTCCCAGCTGTCTGTCTCCACTCTCCTCTATCCCAGCTGTCTGTCTCCACTCTCCTCTGTCCCAGCTGTCTGTCTCCACTCTCCTCTGTCCCAGTCTCTCCACTCTCCTCTGTCCCAGCTGTCTGTCTCCACTCTCCTCTATCCCAGCTGTCTGTCTCCACTCTCCTCTGTCCCAGCTGTCTGTCTCCACTCTCCTCTGTCCCAGCTGTCTGTCTCCACTCTCCTCTGTCCCAGCTGTCTGTCTCCACTCTCCTCTGTCCCAGCTGTCTGTCTCCACTCTCCTCTGTCCCAGCTGTCTGTCTCCACTCTCCTCTGTCCCAGCTGTCTGTCTCCACTCTCCTCTGGCCCAGCTGTCTGTCTCCACTCTCCTCTGTCCCAGCTGTCTGTCTCCACTCTCCTCTCTGTCCCAGCTGTCTGTCTCCACTCTCCTCTGTCCCAGCTGTCTGCTGTCTCTCACTCTCCTCTGTCCCAGCTGTCTGTCTCCACTCTCCTCTGTCCCAGCTGTCTGTCTCCACTCTCCTCTGGCCCAGCTGTCTGTCTCCACTCTCCTCTGTCCCAGCTGTCTGTCTCCCTCTCCTCTGTCCACTGTCTGTCTCCACTCTCCTCTGTCCCAGCTGTCTGTCTCCACTCTCCTCTGTCCCAGCTGTCTGTCTCCACTCTCCTCTGTCCCAGCTGTCTGTCTCCAATCCCCCCGTCCCAGCTGTCTGTCTCCACTCTCCTCTGTCCCAGCTGTCTGTCTCCACTCTCCTCTGGCCCAGCTGTCTGTCTCCACTCTCCTCTGTCCCAGCTGTCTGTCTCCACTCTCCTCTGGCCCAGCTGTCTGTCTCCACTCTCCTCTGTCCCAGCTGTCTGTCTCCACTCTCCTCTGTCCCAGCTGTGTCTGTCTCCACTCTCCTCTGGCCCAGCTGTCTGTCTCCACTCTCCTCTGTCCCAGCTGTCTGTCTCCACTCTCCTCTGTCCCAGCTGTCTGTCTCCACTCTCCTCTGGCCCAGCTGTCTGTCTCCACTCTCTGTCTCTATCCCAGCTGTCTGTCTCCACTCTCCTCTGTCCCAGCTGTCTGTCTCCACTCTCCTCTGGCCCAGCTGTCTGTCTCCACTCTCCTCTGGCCCAGCTGTCTGTCTCCACTCTCCTCTGTCCCAGCTGTCTGTCTCCACTCTCCTCTGTCTGTCCAGCTGTCTGTCTCCAATCCCCTGTCCCAGCTGTCTGTCTCCAGCTGTCTCTCCTCTGTCCCAGCTGTCTGTCTCCACTCTCCTCTGTCCCAGCTGTCTGTCTCCACTCTCCTCTGTCCCAGCTGTCTGTCTCCACTCTCCTCTGTCCCAGCTGTCTGTCTCCACTCTCCTGTCTGTCCCAGCTGCTGTCTGTCTCCACTCTCCTCTGTCCCAGCTGTCTGTCTCCACTCTCCTCTGGCCCAGCTGTCTGTCTCCACTCTCCTCTGGCCCAGCTGTCTGTCTCCACTCTCCTCTGGCCCAGCTGTCTGTCTCCCCAGCTGTCTCCTCTATCCCAGCTGTCTGTCTCCACTCTCCCCAGCTGTCTCTGTCCCAGCTGTCTGTCTCCAGCTGTCTGTCTCTGGCCCAGCTGTCTGTCTCCACTCTCCTCTGTCTGTCTGTCCCACTCTCCTCTGGCCCAGCTGTCTGTCTCCACTCTCCTCTGTCCCAGCTGTCTGTCTCCACTCTCCTCTGGCCCAGCTGTCTGTCTCCACTCTCCTCTGTCCCAGCTGTCTGTCTCCACTCTCCTCTGTCCCAGCTGTCTGTCTCCACTCTCCTCTGTCCCAGCTGTCTGTCTCCACTCTCCTCTGTCCCAGCTGTCTGTCTCCACTCTCCTCTGTCCCAGCTGTCTGTCTCCACTCTCCTCTGGCCCAGCTGTCTGTCTCCACTCTCCTCTGTCCCAGCTGTCTGTCTCCACTCTCCTCTGTCCCAGCTGTCTGTCTCCACTCTCCTCTGGCCCAGCTGTCTGTCTCCACTCTCCTCTGGCCCAGCTGTCTGTCTCCACTCTCCTCTGTCCCAGCTGTCTGTCTCCACTCTCTGTCTGTCCCAGCTGTCTGTCTCCAATCTCCTCTGTCCCAGCTGTCTGTCTCCACTCTCCTCTGTCCCAGCTGTCTGTCTCCACTCTCCTCTGTCCCAGCTGTCTGTCTCAGCTGTCCTCCACTCTCCTCTGCTGTCTGTCTCCACTCTCCTCTGTCCCAGCTGTCTGTCTCCACTGTCCCAGCTCCTCTGTCCCAGCTGTCTGTCTCCACTCTCCTCTGTCCCAGCTGTCTGTCTGCACTCCCTCTGGCCCAGCTGTCTGTCTCCACTCTCCTCTGTCCCAGCTGTCTGTCTCCACTGTCTGTCTCCACTCTCCTCTGTCCCAGCTCTGTCTCTGGCCCAGCTGTCTGTCTCCACTCTCCTCTGTCCCAGCTGTCTGTCTCCAGCTGTCTGTCTCCTCTGTCCCAGCTGTCTGTCTCCACTCTCCTCTGCTGTCTGTCCCAGCTGTCTGTCTCCACTCTCCTCTGTCCCAGCTGTCTGTCTCCACTCTCCTCTGTCCCAGCTGTCTGTCTCCACTCTCCTCTGTCCCAGCTGTCTGTCTCCACTCTCCTCTATCCCAGCTGTCTGTCTCCACTCTCCTCTGTCCCAGCTGTCTGTCTCCACTCTCCTCTGTCCCAGCTGTCTGTCTCCACTCTCCTCTGGCCCAGCTGTCTGTCTCCACTCTCCTCTGTCCCAGCTGTCTGTCTCCACTCTCCTCTGTCCCAGCTGTCTGTCTCCACTCTCCTCTGTCCCAGCTGTCTGTCTCCACTCTCCTCTGGCCCAGCTGTCTGTCTCCACTCTCCTCTGTCCCAGCTGTCTGTCTCCACTCTCCTCTGGCCCAGCTGTCTGTCTCCACTCTCTGTCTGTCTCCACTCTCCTGTCCCAGCTGTCTGTCTCCACTCTCCTCTGTCCCAGCTGTCTGTCTCCACTCTCCTCTGTCCCAGCTGTCTGTCTCCCAGCTGTCTGTCTCCACTCTCCTCTGTCCCAGCTGTCTGTCTCCACTCTCCTCTGTCCCAGCTGTCTGTCTCCACTCTCCTCTGTCCCAGCTGTCTGTCTCCACTCTCCTCTGTCCCAGCTGTCTGTCTCCACTCTCCTCTGTCCCAGCTGTCTGTCTCCACTCTCCTCTGTCCCAGCTGTCTGTCTCCACTCTCCTCTGTCCCAGCTGTCTGTCTCCACTCTCCTCTGGCCCAGCTGTCTGTCTCCAGCTGTCTGTCTCCACTCTCTCTGTCCCAGCTGTCTGTCTCCACTCTCCTCTGGCCCAGCTGTCTGTCTCCTCTCCTCTGTCCCAGCTGTCTGTCTCCACTCTCCTCTGTCCCATCCCCCTCCTCCGTCCCAGCTGTCTGTCTCCACTCTCCTCTGTCCCAGCTGTCTGTCTCCACTCTCCTCTGTCCCAGCTGTCTGTCTCCAAGCTCTCCTCTGTCCCAGCTGTCTGTCTCCACTCTCCTCTGGCCCAGCTGTCTGTCTCCAATCTCCTCTGTCCCAGCTGTCTGTCTCCACTCTCCTCTGTCCCAGCTGTCTGTCCCACTGTCTGTCTGTCCCAGCTGTCTGTCTCCACTCTCCTCTGTCCCAGCTGTCTGTCTCCACTCTCCTCTGTCCCAGCTGTCTGTCCAGCTGTCTGTCTCCACTCTCCTCTGTCCCAGCTGTCTGTCTCCACTCTCCTCTGTCTGCCCAGCTGTCTGTCTCCACTCTCCTCTGTCCCAGCTGTCTGTCTCCACTCTCCCCAGCTGTCTGTCTCCACTCTGTCCCAGCTGTCTGTCTCCTCTCCTCTGTCCCAGCTGTCTGTCTCCTCTGTCCCAGCTGTCTGTCTCCACTCTCCTCTGTCCCAGCTGTCTGTCTCCACTCTCCTCTGTCCCAGCTGTCTGTCTCCACTCTCCTCTGTCCCAGCTGTCTGTCTCCACTCTCCTCTGGCCCAGCTGTCTGTCTCCACTCTCCTCTGTCCCAGCTGTCTGTCTCCACTCTCCTCTGTCCCAGCTGTCTGTCTCCACTCTCCTCTGGCCCAGCTGTCTGTCTCCACTCTCCTCTGTCCCAGCTGTCTGTCTCCAATCCCCCCGTCCCAGCTGTCTGTCTCCACTCTCCTCTGTCCCAGCTGTCTGTCTCCACTCTCCTCTGGCCCAGCTGTCTGTCTCCACTCTCCTCTGTCCCAGCTGTTTGTCTCCACTCTCCTCTATCCCAGCTGTCTGTCTCCACTCTCCTCTGTCCCAGCTGTCTGTCTCCACTCTCCTCTATCCCAGCTGTCTGTCTCCACTCTCCTCTGGCCCAGCTGTCTGTCTCCACTCTCCTCTGTCCCAGCTGTCTGTCTCCACTCTCCTCTGTCCCAGCTGTCTGTCTCCACTCTCCTCTGGCCCAGCTGTCTGTCTCCACTCTCCTCTGGCCCAGCTGTCTGTCTCCACTCTCCTCTGTCCCAGCTGTCTGTCTCCACTCTCCTCTGGCCCAGCTGTCTGTCACCACTCTCCTCTGGCCCAGCTGTCTGTCAGACAACCACAGCTCCAGGAGCAGTTGTCAAGAGGCTGTGGCAGAGAACAGCAGATCAACTCTTTCACTGGAATGCTGTCTTGACAACTACAGGAGGTAAAGGATAGGCACAGGTCTGACCTCTAGAACACCCTGATCTACAGAACACCCTGACCTCTAGAACACCCTGTTCTACAGAGCACCTTGAACTCTAGAACACCCTGATCTCTAGAGCACCTTGACCTCTAGAACACACCGACCTCTAGAGCACCCTGACCTCTAGAACACCCTGACCTCTAGAACACCCTGATCTCTAGAACACATTGACCTCTATAACACCCTGATCCTTAGAACATCCTGACCTCTAGAACACCCTGACCTTATGAACAACCTGAACCTCCAGAACACACTGACCTCTAGAACAACCTGATCTCTAGAACACACGGACCTCTAGAACACCCTGACCTTTTGAACACCCTGAACCTCTAGAACACACTAACCTCTAGAACACCCCCCTGTCTCTAGATGGTTAGACCCAGATCACTGCTGGGAGAGATATTAGACTGGCTGATCTGAACGACAAGAGGGGGGGTTCACTGCTGGGACCACCAATAGACTGGCTGATCTGAACAACAGGAAGGGGGTTCACTGCTGGGACCACCAATAGACTGGCTGATCTGAACAACGGGAAGGGGGTTCACTGCTGGGACCACCAACAGACTGGCTGATCTGAACAACAGGAAGGGGGTTCACTGCTGGGACCACCAACAGACTGGCTGATCTGAACAACAGGAAGGGGGTTCACTGCTGGGACCACCAATAGACTGGCTGATCTGAACAACAGGAAGGGGGTTCACTGCTGGGACCACCAATAGACTGGCTGATCTGAACAACAGGAAGGGGGTTCACTGCTGGGACCACCAACAGACTGGCTGATCTGAACGACAGGAGGGGGGGGTGGGTGTTATTGAGTTGACACAACAGCAGAGAAAACAGGGAGGAGAGGAGGAGAACAGCTGTGCTCCTAAAAAAGGAACTTTCTCACTTGACCTTTAGCTGCTGACCTGACCAGGTGGATGAAAACAAGCTGATCCAACCACATCTTTTTAATTTCTCCTATTTACCAGGAAATGTAGTGTTTGTAGAACAATACGTCCATTAGTAGTGAAGTCATGGCCTGGTTGTAGACCTCAGTCAGCAGACCACCATATGGCTGCTCCCTGGCTCTGACCTGACCACCATATGGCTGCTCCCTGGCTCTGACCTGACCACCATATGACTGCTCCCTGGCTCTGACCTGACCACCATATGGCTGCTCCCTGGCTCTGACCTGACCACCATATGTCTGCTCCCTGGCTCTGACCAGACCACCATATGGCTGCTCCCTGGTTCTGACCTGACCACCATATGGCTGCTCCCTGGTTCTGACCTGACCACCATATGGCTGCTCCCTGGTTCTGACCTGACCACCATATGGCTGCTCCTTGGCTCTGACCTACCGAATGGGGCTTTTAAATCAGCTGTGGTTCCAAGATGAAGTCATAATAGTAACACATTTTAATGTGCTGCAGCTTGAAATCAGAGAGAGACTGAACATACTGGGGGGTGCTTGAAAACTCTGCAGGGGTTATGTCTGTGTGTACCCAATTTGTAAGTCGCTCTGGATAAGAGCGTCTGCTAAATGACTTAAATGTAAATGTAAATGTACCCCAAAACTGATACAATAACCCCCAGAATTCCTAGAGTGCCCCATGTATATATTTCCCAGAGCTTGGTCCAGACAGCAAACCACAACATTCAATAGATGTCATGTCTAACAGCTGAGGGCTTTGAATAGACAGCAGTCCTGGATTAAACACATGGTTCAACATTAGTTTAGATCCCTGAAGAACTCTAACACTGCTTTCCACCAGTGAAGAACCCAGGAATGAATTGATTTTAGTTCTGTAAGACAGCAGCACTTCTATCATTAATATCAAGTCAAATCAAATTGTATTGGTCACATACTTCTAATGTGCTTGTGCTTCTAATTCCGACAGTGCAGCAATGTCTAACAAGTAATCGAACAATTCCACAGCAACTACCTAATACACACACATCTAAGTAAAGGGATTGATTAAGAATATGTACATAAAAAATATACGGATGGTCCATGACCGACCGGCATAGATGGAATGCAATAGCTGTTACAAAATACAGTGCATACATCTGGGACAGGTAGTCCAAGATATGTAAACATCATTATTAAAGTGGCATTAATAGTGACTAGTGTTCCATTTATTAAAGTGGCCAATGATTTCAAGTCTATATGTTAGCAGCAGCATCTCTGCTAGTGGTGGCTGTTTAACAGTCTCATGGCCTTGAGATAGAAGCTGTTTTTCAGGCTCTCAGCCCCAGCTTTGATGCACCTATATTGACCTCGCCTTCTGAATGGTAAACGGGGTGAACAGGCAGTGGCTCGGGTGGTTGATGTCCTTGATGATCTTTTTGGCCTTCCTGTGACATCGGGTGCTGTAGGTGTCCTGGAGGGCAGGTAGTTTGCCCCAGGTGATGCGACGTGCAGTTGCCAAACCAGGTAGTAGCAGTACCAGCCTGACAGGATACTCTCAATTGTGCATCTTTAGAGGTTTATGAGGGTTTTAGGTGACAAGATACATTTCTTCACCCTCCTGTGGTTGGAGAGGCGCTGCTGCACCTTTTTCACCACACTGTCTGTGTGGGTGGACCATTTCAGTTTGTCCGTGATGTGTACGCCGAGGAACTTGAAACATTCCACCTTCTCCACTGCTGTCCCGTCGATGTGGATAGGGGGGTGCTCCCTCTGCTGTTTCCTGAAGTCCACGATCATCTCCTTTATTTTGTTGACATTTGTTGACACCTCCTCCCTGTAGGCTGTCTGGTCGTTGTTGGTAATCAAGCCTACCACTGTAGTGTCATCTGCCAGCTTGATGATCGAGTTTGAGGCGTGCATGGCCACGCAGTCATGGGTGAATAGGGAGTACAGGAGAGGGCTCAGAACGCACCCTTGTGGGGCCCCAGTGTTGTGGATCAGCGAAGTGGAGATGTTGTTTCCTACCTTCACCACCTGGGGGCGGCCCGGTCAGAAAGTCCAGGACCCAAATTGCACAGGGTGGGGTTGAACCCCAGGGCTTCAAACTTAATGATGAGCTTGGAGGGTACTATGGTGTTGAATGTTGAGCTGTACTCAATGAACAGCATTCCTACATAGGTATTCCTCTTGTCCAGATGGGATAGGGCAGTGTGATGGCGATTGCATCGTCTGTGGACCTATTGGGGCAGGTAAGCAAATTGCAGTGGGTCTAGGGTGACAGTTAAGTTGGAGGTGATATGATCCTTGACTAGTCTCTCAAAGCACTTCATGATGACAGAAGTGAGTGCTACATGGCAATAGTAATTTAGTTCAGTTATCTTTGCCTTCTTGGGTACAGGAACAATGGTGGTAATCTTGAAGCATGTTGGGGCAGTAGACTGGGATAGGGAGAGATTGAATATGTCCATTAACACCCTGGCCATCTGATCTGTGCATGCTCTGAGGACGCGGTTAGGGATGCCGTCTGGGCCGAAAGCCTTGCAAGGGTTAACGCGTATAAATATCTTACTCACGTCAGTCACGGAGAAGGAGGCGGGGGCAGCAGTCCTTGGTAGCGGGCCACGTCGGTGGTACTGTATCATCCTCAAAGAGGCCAAAGAAGGTGTTTAGTTTGTCTGGAAGCAAGACGTAGCTGGTTTTCTTTTTGTAGTACGTGATTGCCTGTAGACCCTGCCCCATACGTCTCGTGTCTGAGCCGTTGAATTGCGACTGCACTTTGTCCATATACTGACGTTTCGCTTGTTTGATTGCCTTGTGGAGGGAATAACTACACTGTTTGTATTCAGCCATAATCCCGGTCATCTTTCCGTGGTAAGATGTGGTGGTTCGTACTTTCAGTTTTGTGCAAATACCGCCATCTATCAACGGTTTCTGGTTAGGGTAGGTTTTAATAGTCACAGTGTGATAATTCTCTGAGACTACCCGGAACATGTCCCAGTCCGTGTGATGAAAACAATCTTGAAGTGTGGATTCCGATTGGTCAGACTAGCATTGAATGGTCCTAGTCACGGGTACATCCTGTTTGAATTTCTGCCTATAGGATGGGAGAAGCAAAATGGAGTCGTGGTCGGATTTGCCAAACGGAGGATGGGGGACAGCCTTGTATGCATCGCAAAAGTTAGAGTATCAGTGATTCAGAGTTTTGCCAGGGCAAGTACTATAATCAATATGCTGATAGAACTTAGGTAGCCTTGTTCTCAAATTTGCTTTGTTAAAATCCCCAGGTACAATAAATGCGGATGAATGATTTCCAGTTTGCATAGAGTCCAGTGGAGTTCCTTGAGGGCCGTCGTGGTATCGGCTTGGGGGGGATATACACTGCAGTGACAATAATCAACGAGAATTGTCTTGGAGATAATACAGACGGCATTTGATTATGAGGAATTCTAGTTCCGGTGTTGTTACAATTACACCATGAGTTGTTAATCATGAAACAAACACCACTGCCTTTCTTCTTCCCTAAGAGATGTTTATTTTGTCGGCGCGATGCATAAAGAATCCTGGTGGCCGACTCCAACAGCTGTTCCCAGAGAGCCATGTTTCAGTGAAACAGAGTATGTTACAATCCCTGATGTCTCTCTGGAAAGCAACCCTAGCCCTAATTTAGTCTATGTTGTTATCTAGAGACTGGACATTAGTGAGTAAAATATGCAGAAGCGGTGGGTGGTGTGCGTGCCTCTGAAGTCTGACCAGAAGGCCACCATGT
Source organism: Oncorhynchus nerka (assembly GCF_034236695.1). Taxonomy (NCBI): domain Eukaryota; kingdom Metazoa; phylum Chordata; class Actinopteri; order Salmoniformes; family Salmonidae; genus Oncorhynchus; species Oncorhynchus nerka. Next base: position 432,184 of record NC_088418.1, on the reverse strand, counting down.
CTACCTCTCCTGTGGCGACGTTGTTTTGGGTCAGCCTCTGGAAACAGTTTGAATGCCTTGGGTAGTTCGAACTAAGGATCCACTTCGGGAAAGTCATATTCCTGGTTGTAGTGCTGGTAAGTTGACGTCGCTCTGATATCCAATAGTTCTTACCGGCTGTATGTAATAACACTTGAGATTTTCTGGGCTAACAATGTAAGAAATAATACATACAAAACAAAATACTGCATAGTTTCCTGAGGAGTAGAAGCGAGGCGACCCTGTCTTTGTCGGCGCCATCTTGAAGAGCTGATAGGGAACAAGAGACGTGTTTTACACATAGTGAGTAAACATTTAGATGAACAACTATTGTTTTTGCTTGCGTAGGCGGTATGTTGTGTTGTTTGCCTGCGGTCCAGAGGCTGGAAGGTCTGTCCTGTTAAGATGTGTACCAGGTCCTCTGGTAGAGCACTGTAAAACCCTGATCTGCACTGTAAAACCCTGATCTGCACTGTAAAACCCTGATCTGCACTGTAAAACCCTGATCTGCACTTTAAAACCTTCCTCGTGTTGTTTGTTCATGACATTGTCTTCTTTTATGTCTTCCATGCAGTATACATACTAGACTGGGCTACAAGCATGTCTGAGGGCTGACTATTCAGTGCTGTAGCCAAGGTTTGAAAGCATCCTCCCTCCAGTAGTCTCTCTAAAGATGCCTAGTGAGAGAAGCTGTTTGTGTATAAATGATCTAACTGTTGCCCTCCCAAGAAGATAATGAAAACATGGAGTTCTCTAACCCTGGCTTGGCCCGGTGGGCAGAAGGCTTGGCCCGGTGGGCAGAAGGCAGGCTTAGATCACAAGCTGTAGTCGCCCAATGTCCTATTAATTAAGACGCTTTAACATACCAAAATAAACTTCTTTTATTTTGGTACAGTGCCTTCAGAAAGTATTCACACCTCTTGACTTTTTCCACATTTTGTGTTACGGGATGAATTTAAATAGATTCAATTGAGATTGTGTGACACTGGCCTACACAAAGTACGGGATGAATTTAAATAGATTCAATTGAGATTGTGTGACACTGGCCTACACAAAGTACGGGATGAATTTAAATAGATTCAATTGAGATTGTGTGACACTGGCCTACACAAAGTACGGGATGAATTTAAATAGATTCAATTGAGATGGTGTGACACTGGCCTACACAAAGTACGGGATGAATTTAAATAGATTCAATTGAGATGGTGTGACACTGGCCTACACAAAGTACGGGATGAATTTAAATAGATTCAATTGAGATTGTGTGACACTGGCCTACACAAAGTTGAATTTAAATAGATTCAATTGAGATTGTGTGACACTGGCCTACACAAAGTACGGGATGAATTTAAATAGATTCAATTGAGATGGTGTGACACTGGCCTACACAAAGTACGGGATGAATTTAAATAGATTCAATTGAGATGGTGTGACACTGGCCTACACAAAGTACGGGATGAATTTAAATAGATTCAATTGAGATGGTGTGACACTGGCCTACACAAAGTACGGGATGAATTTAAATAGATTCAATTGAGATGGTGTGACACTGGCCTAACAAAGTTGGGATGAATTTAAATAGATTCAATTGAGATGGTGTGACACTGGCCTACACAAAGTACGGGATGAATTTAAATAGATTCAATTGAGATGGTGTGACACTGGCCTACACAAAGTACGGGATGAATTTAAATAGATTCAATTGAGGTGGTGTGACACTGGCCTACACAAAGTACGGGATGAATTTAAATAGATTCAATTGAGGTGGTGTGACACTGGCCTACACAAAGTACGGGATGAATTTAAATAGATTCAATTGAGATGGTGTGACACTGGCCTACACAAAGTACCTCAAATGTCAAAGTGGAATTATGCTTTTAGAAATTTAGATCCAAAATGTCTTGAGTCAATAAGTGTTCAACCCCTTTGTTATGGCAAGCCTACAGTAAATATATTCAGGAGTAAAAAATGTACATGACAAGTCACATAATACATTGCCTGGACTCACTCTGTGTGCAATAATAGGGTTTAAGATTATTTTGGAATGACTACCTCATCTCTGTACCCCAAACATACAATTATCTGTAAGGTCTCTCAGTCGAGAAGTGAATTTCAAAAACAGATACAACCACAAAGACCAGTTCAGTTTTCCAATGCCTCGCAAAGAAGGGCAACTATTGGTAGATTAAAAAAAAATATATATATATATATATATATATATACAGAACCAGTCAAAAGTTTAGAACACCTACTCATTCAAGAGTTTTTCTTTATTTGTTACTATTTTCTACATTGTAGAATAATAGTGAAGACATCAACACTATGAAATAACCAAAAAATAAATAAACAAATTCTTCAAAGTAGCCACCCTTTGCCTTGATGACAACTTTTGCACACTCTTGGCATTCTCTCAACCAGCTTCACCTGGAATGCTTTTCCAACAGTCTTGAAAGTGTTCCCATATATGCTGAGCACTTGTTTGCTGCTTTTCCTTCACTCTGCAGTCCAACTCCTCCCATAGTCACTTTACCCCTACCGGTTAGTGGAGGTAATTTGTACTTGTAGGTAGGGGTAAAGTGACTATGCATAGAAAGAGGGGGTCAATGTAAGTAGTCAGCAGTCTCATAGCATGGGGGTAGAAGGCCTTTTGGACCTAGACTCGGCATTCCGGTACTGTTTGCCGTGCAGTAGCAGAGAGAACAGTTTACGACTTGGGTGACTGGAGTCTGACAATTTTTTGGGGCCTTCCTCTGACACCGCCTAGTATATAAGTCCTGGATGACAGGAATCTTGGCCCCAGTGATGTATTGGGCCATACGCACTACCCTCTGTTGCGCCTTACGATCAGATGACGAACAGTTGTCATACAAAAAGGTGATAAAACCGGTCAGGATGCTCTCAATGGTGCAGCTGTAGAACATTATGAGGATCTGGGGACCATGCCAATTCTTTTCAGTCTCCTGAGGGGGGAAAGGTGTTGTCGTGCCCTCTTCACGACTGTCTTCGTGTGTTCGGACCATGATAGTTTGTTGGGGATGTGGACACCAAGGAAATTAACTCTCGACCGGCTCCACTACAGCCCATCGATGTTAATCGGGGCGTGTTCAGCCCTCCTTTTCCTGTAGTCCAAGATCATCTCCTTTGTCTTGATCACATTGAGGGAGAGGTTGTTATCCTGGCACCAGAGGATTGTTTCCTCTTCATCACTGTGTTGGTGTGTTGTTACCTCTTCATCACTGTGTTGGTGTGTTGTTACCTCTTCATCACTGTGTTGGTGTGTTGTTACCTCTTCATCACTGTGTTGGTGTGTTGTTACCTCTTCATCACTGTGTTGGTGTGTTGTTTCCTATTCATCACTGTGTTGTTACCTCTTCATCACTGTGTTGGTGTGTTGTTTCCTCTTCATCACTGTGTTGTTTCCTCTTCATCACTGTTTGTTTCCTCTTCATCACTTTGTTGTTTCCTCTTCATCACTATGTTGGTGTGTTGTTTCCTCTTCATCACTGTGTTGTTTCCTCTTCATCACTGTGTTGTTTCCTCTTCATCACTGTGTTGGTGTGTTGTTTCCTCTTCATCACTGTGTTGGTGTGTTGTTTCCTCTTCATCACTGTGTTGTTTCCTCTTCATCACTGTGTTGTTTCCTCTTCATCACTGTGTTGGTGTGTTGTTTCCTCTTGATCACTGTGTTGGTGTGTGGTGCCCTCTTCATCACTGTGTTGGTGTGTTGTTTCCTCTTCATCACTATGTTGGTGTGTGGTGCCCTCTTCATCACTAGGTTGGTGTGTTGTTTCCTCTTCATCACTGTGTTGGTGTGTTGTTTCCTCTTCATCACTGTGTTGGTGTGTTGTTTCCTCTTCATCACTGTGTTGGTGTGTGGTGCCCTCTTCATCACTGTGTTGGTGTGTTGTTTCCTCTTCATCACTGTGTTGGTGTGTTGTTTCCTCTTCATCACTGTGTTGTTTCCTCTTCATCACTGTGTTGTTTCCTCTTCATCACTGTGTTGTTTCCTCTTCATCACTGTGTTGTTTCCTCTTCATCACTGTGTTGGTGTGTTGTTTCCTCTTCATCACTGTGTTGGTGTGTGGTGCCCTCTTCATCACTGTGTTGGTGTGTTGTTTCCTCTTCATCACTGTGTTGGTGTGTTGTTTCCTCTTCATCACTGTGTTGGTGTGTGGTGCCCTCTTCATCACTATGTTGGTGTGTGGTGCCCTCTTCATCACTGTGTTGGTGTGTTGTTTCCTCTTCATCACTGTGTTGGTGTGTTGTTTCCTCTTCATCACTGTGTTGGTGTGTTGTTTCCTCTTCATCACTGTGTTGGTGTGTTGTTTCCTCTTCATCACTGTGTTGGTGTGTTGTTTCCTCTTCATCACTGTGTTGGTGTGTTGTTTCCTCTTCATCACTGTGTTGTTTCCTCTTCATCACTGTGTTGGTGTGTGGTGCCCTCTTCATCACTGTGTTGGTGTGTTGTTTCCTCTTCATCACTGTGTTGGTGTGTGGTGCCCTCTTCATCACTGTGTTGTTTCCTCTTCATCACTGTGTTGGTGTGTTGTTTCCTCTTCATCACTGTGTTGGTGTGTTGTTTCCTCTTCATCACTGTGTTGTTTCCTCTTCATCACTGTGTTGTTTCCTCTTCATCACTAGGTTGGTGTGTTGTTTCCTCTTCATCACTGTGTTGGTGTGTTGTTTCCTCTTCATCACTGTGTTGGTGTGTTGTTTCCTCTTCATCACTGTGTTGTTTCCTCTTCATCACTGTGTTGGTGTGTGGTGCCCTCTTCATCACTGTGTTGGTGTGTTGTTTCCTCTTCATCACTGTGTTGGTGTGTGGTGCCCTCTTCATCACTATGTTGGTGTGTGGTGCCCTCTTCATCACTGTGTTGGTGTGTTGTTTCCTCTTCATCACTGTGTTGTTTCCTCTTCATCACTGTGTTGGTGTGTTGTTTCCTCTTCATCACTGTGTTGGTGTGTTGTTTCCTCTTCATCACTGTGTTGGTGTGTTGTTTCCTCTTCATCACTGTGTTGGTGTGTTGTTTCCTCTTCATCACTGTGTTGTTTCCTCTTCATCACTGTGTTGGTGTGTGGTGCCCTCTTCATCACTGTGTTGGTGTGTTGTTTCCTCTTCATCACTGTGTTGGTGTGTGGTGCCCTCTTCATCACTGTGTTGTTTCCTCTTCATCACTGTGTTGGTGTGTTGTTTCCTCTTCATCACTGTGTTGGTGTGTTGTTTCCTCTTCATCACTGTGTTGTTTCCTCTTCATCACTGTGTTGTTTCCTCTTCATCACTAGGTTGGTGTGTTGTTTCCTCTTCATCACTGTGTTGGTGTGTTGTTTCCTCTTCATCACTGTGTTGGTGTGTTGTTTCCTCTTCATCACTGTGTTGGTGTGTGGTGCCCTCTTCATCACTGTGTTGGTGTGTTGTTTCCTCTTCATCACTGTGTTGGTGTGTTGTTTCCTCTTCATCACTGTGTTGGTGTGTGGTGCCCTCTTCATCACTGTGTTTTTTCCTCTTCATCACTGTGTTGGTGTGTTGTTTCCTCTTCATCACTGTGTTGGTGTGTTGTTTCCTCTTCATCACTGTGTTGTTTCCTCTTCATCACTGTGTTGGTGTGTTGTTTCCTCTTCATCACTGTGTTGGTGTGTTGTTTCCTCTTCATCACTGTGTTGGTGTGTTGTTTCCTCTTCATCACTGTGTTGTTTCCTCTTCATCAATGTGTTGGTGTGTTGTTTCCTCTTCATCACTGTGTTGTTTCCTCTTCATCACTGTGTTGGTGTGTTGTTTCCTCTTCATCACTGTGTTGTTTCCTCTTCATCACTGTGTTGGTGTGTTGTTTCCTCTTCATCACTAGGTTGGTGTGTTGTTTCCTCTTCATCACTGTGTTGTTTCCTCTTCATCACTGTGTTGGTGTGTTGTTTCCTCTTCATCACTGTGTTGGTGTGTTGTTTCCTCTTCATCACTGTGTTGTTTCCTCTTCATCACTGTGTTGGTGTGTGGTACCCTCTTCATCACTGTGTTGTTTCCTCTTCATCACTGTGTTGGTGTGTTGTTTCCTCTTCATCACTGTGTTGTTTCCTCTTCATCACTGTGTTGTTTCCTCTTCATCACTGTGTTGGTGTGTTGTTTCCTCTTCATCACTGTGTTGTTTCCTCTTCATCACTGTGTGTTGTTGTTTCCTCTTCATCACTGTGTTGTTTCCTCTTCATCACTGTGTTGGTGTGTTGTTTCCTCTTCATCACTGTGTTGTTTCCTCTTCATCACTGTGTTGGTGTGTTGTTTCCTCTTCATCACTGTGTTGTTTCCTCTTCATCACTGTGTTGGTGTGTTGTTTCCTCTTCATCACTGTGTTGGTGTGTTGTTTCCTCTTCATCACTGTGTTGTTTCCTCTTCATCACTGTGTTGTTTCCTCTTCATCACTGTGTTGGTGTGTTGTTTCCTCTTCATCACTGTGTTGTTTCCTCTTCATCACTGTGTTGTTTCCTCTTCATCACTGTGTTGGTGTGTTGTTTCCTCTTCATCACTGTGTTGGTGTGTTGTTTCCTCTTCATCACTGTGTTGGTGTGTTGTTTCCTCTTCATCACTGTGTTGTTTCCTCTTTATCACTGTGTTGGTGTGTTGTTTCCCTCAGAACAGCGAGAAACCTTTGAATAGTCAGAACCTTCAGAACAGCCCGAGACCTCAGAACATCCAGAACCCTCAGAACAGCCAGAGACATCAGAACAGTCAGAACCCTCAGAACAGCCAGAACCCTCAGAACAGTCAGAACCCTTAGAACAGCCAGAATCATTTGAACAGTCAGAACCCTCAGAACAGCCAGAACCCTCAGAACAGTCAGAACCCTCAGAACAGCCAGAGACCTCTGAACAGTCAGAACCCTTAGAACAGCCAGAACCCTCAGAACAGTCAGAACCCTCAGAACAGCCAGAATCATTTGAACAGTCAGAACCCTCAGAACAGCCAGAACCCTCAGAACAGTCAGAACCCTCAGAACAGTCAGAACCCTCAGAATATTCAGAACCCTCAGAACAGCCTGAACCCTCAGAACAGCCAGAACCCTCAGAACAGTCAGAACCCTCAGAACAGCCAGAACCCTCAGAACAGTCAGAACCCTCAGAACAGTCAGAACCCTCAGAATATTCAGAACCCTCAGAACAGTCAGAACCCTCAGAACAGCCAGAGACCTCAGAATAGTCAAAACCCTCAGAACAGCCTGAACCATCAGAACAGCCTGAACCCTCAGAACAGCCTGAACCCTCAGAACAGCCTGAACCCTCAGAATAGTCAGAACCCTCAGAATAGTCAGAACCCTCAGAACAGCCTGAACCCTCAGAACAGTCAGAACCCTCAGAACACCCGGAACCCTCAGAACAGTCAGAACCCTCAGAACAGCCTGAACCCTCAGAACAGTCAGAACCCTCAGAACAGCCTGAACCCTCAGAACAGTCAGAACCCTCAGAACAGCCTGAACCCTCACAACAGTCAGAACCCTCAGAACAGTCAGAACCCTCAGAACAGCCAGAGACCTCAGAATAGTCAAAACCCTCAGAACAGCCTGAACCCTCAGAACAGCCTGAACCCTCAGAACAGTCAGAACCCTCAGAACAGTGAGAACCCTCAGAACAGCCTGAACCCTCAGAACAGCCTGAACCCTCAGAATAGTCAGAACCCTCAGAATAGTCAGAACCCTCAGAACAGCCTGAACCCTCAGAACAGTCAGAACCCTCAGAACAGCCTGAACCCTCAGAACAGTCAGAACCCTCAGAACAGCCAGAGACCTCTGAACAGTCAGAACCCTTAGAACAGCCAGAACCCTCAGAACAGTCAGAACCCTCAGAACAGCCAGAATCATTTGAACAGTCAGAACCCTCAGAACAGCCAGAACCCTCAGAACAGTCAGAACCCTCAGAACAGTCAGAACCCTCAGAATATTCAGAACCCTCAGAACAGCCTGAACCCTCAGAACAGCCAGAACCTTCAGAACAGTCAGAACCCTCAGAACAGCCAGAACCCTCAGAACAGTCAGAACCCTCAGAACAGTCAGAACCCTCAGAATATTCAGAACCCTCAGAACAGTCAGAACCCTCAGAACAGCCAGAGACCTCAGAATAGTCAAAACCCTCAGAACAGCCTGAACCATCAGGACAGCCTGAACCCTCAGAACAGTCAGAACCCTCAGAACAGCCTGAACCCTCAGAACAGCCTGAACCCTCAGAACAGCCTGAACCCTCAGAACAGCCTGAACCCTCAGAACAGTCAGAACCCTCAGAACAGCTTGAACCCTCAGAACAGCCTGAACCCTCAGAATAGTCAGAACCCTCAGAATAGTCAGAACCCTCAGAACAGCCTGAACCCTCAGAACAGTCAGAACCCTCAGAACAGCCTGAACCCTCAGAACAGTCAGAACCCTCAGAACAGCCAGAGACCTCTGAACAGTCAGAACCCTTAGAACAGCCAGAACCCTCAGAACAGTCAGAACCCTCAGAACAGCCAGAATCATTTGAACAGTCAGAACCCTCAGAACTAGCCAGAACCCTCAGAACAGTCAGAACCCTCAGAACAGTCAGAACCCTCAGAATATTCAGAACCCTCAGAACAGCCTGAACCCTCAGAACAGCCAGAACCTTCAGAACAGTCAGAACCCTCAGAACAGCCAGAACCCTCAGAACAATCAGAACCCTCAGAACAGTCAGAACCCTCAGAATATTCAGAACCCTCAGAACAGTCGGAACCCTCAGAACAGCCAGAGACCTCAGAATAGTCAAAACCCTCAGAACAGCCTGAACCATCAGAACAGCCTGAACCCTCAGAACAGTCAGAACCATCAGAACAGCCTGAACCCTCAGAACAGCCTGAACCCTCAGAACAGCCTGAACCCTCAGAACAGTCAGAACCCTCAGAACAGCCTGAACCCTCAGAACAGCCTGAACCCTCAGAATAGTCAGAACCCTCAGAATAGTCAGAACCCTCAGAACAGCCTGAACCCTCAGAACAGTCAGAACCCTCAGAACAGCCGGAACCCTCAGAACAGTCGGAACCCTCAGAACAGCCTGAACCCTCAGAAGAGTCAGAACCCTCAGAACAGCCTGAACCCTCAGAACAGTCAGAACCCTCAGAACAGCCTGAACCCTCACAACAGTCAGAACCCTCAGAACAGTCAGAACCCTCAGAACAGCCAGAGACCTCAGAATAGTCAAAACCCTCAGAACAGCCTGAACCCTCAGAACAGCCTGAACCCTCAGAACAGTCAGAACCCTCAGAACAGCCTGAACCCTCAGAACAGCCTCAACCCTCAGAATAGTCAGAACCCTCAGAATAGTCAGAACCCTCAGAACAGCCTGAACTTCTCAGAACAGCCTGAACCCTCAGAATAGTCAGAACCCTCAGAATAGTCAGAACCCTCAGAACAGCCTGAACCCTCAGAACAGTCAGAACCCTCAGAACAGCCTGAACCCTCAGAACAGTCAGAACCCTCAGAACAGCCTGAATCCTCAGAACAGTCAGAACCCTCAGAACAGCCTGAACCCTCAGAATAGTCAGAACCCTCAGAACAGTCAGAACCCTCAGAATAGTCAGAACCCTCAGAACAGCCAGAACCCTCAGAACAGCCAGAACCCTCAGAATAGTCAGAACCCTCAGAACAGTCAGAACCCTCAGAATAGTCAGAACCCTCAGAATAGTCAGAACCCTCAGAACAGTCAGAACCCTCAGAACAGTCAGAACCCTCAGAATAGTCAGAACCCTCAGAACAGCCAGAACCCTCAGAACAGTCAGAACCCTCAGAACAGTCAGAACCCTCAGAACAGCCTGAACCCTCAGAACAGTCAGAACCCTCAGAACAGCCTGAACCCTCAGAATAGTCAGAACCCTCAGAACAGTCAGAACCCTCAGAATAGTCAGAACCCTCAGAACAGCCAGAACCCTCAGAACAGCCAGAACCCTCAGAATAGTCAGAACCCTCAGAACAGTCAGAACCCTCAGAATAGTCAGAACCCTCAGAATAGTCAGAACCCTCAGAACAGTCAGAACCCTCAGAACAGTCAGAACCCTCAGAACAGTCAGAACCCTCAGAATAGTCAGAACCCTCAGAATAGTCAGAACCCTCAGAACAGTCAGAACCCTCAGAACAGTCAGAACCCTCAGAATAGTCAGAACCCTCAGAACAGCCAGAACCCTCAGAACAGTCAGAACCCTCAGAACAGTCAGAACCCTCAGAACAGCCTGAATCCTCAGAACAGTCAGAACCCTCAGAACAGCCTGAACCCTCAGAATAGTCAGAACCCTCAGAACAGTCAGAACCCTCAGAATAGTCAGAACCCTCAGAACAGCCAGAACCCTCAGAATAGTCAGAACCCTCAGAACAGTCAGAACCCTCAGAATAGTCAGAACCCTCAGAACAGTCAGAACCCTCAGAATAGTCAGAACCCTCAGAATAGTCAGAACCCTCAGAACAGTCAGAACCCTCAGAACAGTCAGAACCCTCAGAATAGTCAGAACCCTCAGAACAGCCAGAACCCTCAGAACAGTCAGAACCCTCAGAACAGTCAGAACCCTCAGAACAGCCTGAATCCTCAGAACAGTCAGAACCCTCAGAACAGCCTGAACCCTCAGAATAGTCAGAACCCTCAGAACAGTCAGAACCCTCAGAATAGTCAGAACCCTCAGAACAGCCAGAACCCTCAGAACAGCCAGAACCCTCAGAATAGTCAGAACCCTCAGAACAGTCAGAACCCTCAGAATAGTCAGAACCCTCAGAATAGTCAGAACCCTCAGAACAGTCAGAACCCTCAGAACAGTCAGAACCCTCAGAATAGTCAGAACCCTCAGAATAGTCAGAACCCTCAGAACAGTCAGAACCCTCAGAACAGTCAGAACCCTCAGAATAGTCAGAACCCTCAGAACAGCCAGAACCCTCAGAACAGTCAGAACCCTCAGAACAGTCAGAACCCTCAGAACAGCCTGAATCCTCAGAACAGTCAGAACCCTCAGAACAGCCTGAACCCTCAGAATAGTCAGAACCCTCAGAACAGTCAGAACCCTCAGAATAGTCAGAACCCTCAGAACAGCCAGAACCCTCAGAACAGCCAGAACCCTCAGAATAGTCAGAACCCTCAGAACAGTCAGAACCCTCAGAATAGTCAGAACCCTCAGAATAGTCAGAACCCTCAGAACAGTCAGAACCCTCAGAACAGTCAGAACCCTCAGAATAGTCAGAACCCTCAGAATAGTCAGAACCCTCAGAACAGCCAGAACCCTCAGAGTCAGAACCCTCAGAATAGTCAGAACCCTCAGAACAGCCAGAACCCTCAGAACAGTCAGAACCCTCAGAATAGTCAGAACCCTCAGAACAGCCAGAACCCTCAGAATAGTCAGAACCCTCAGAATAGTCAGAACCCTCAGAACAGTCAGAACCCTCAGAACAGTCAGAACCCTCAGAACAGCCAGAACCCTCAGAACAGTCAGAACCCTCAGAACAGCCAGAACCCTCAGAACAGTCTGAACACTCTGAAGTGGGACAATATGGAGCCAACAGACATGGCAACTCTGCTTCTAGCTCCTAACAAACGTTGCAGTATTTTGTTTTTGTGTCTGTTATTTCTTACATTATTAGCCCAGAATGTTTTTTGTGTTATTACATACAGCCGGAAAGAACTTTTGGATATCAGTGCGGCAGGTTTTTGTTAAATAGCCATCCCGAAATCGGCCTCCACTCAGGACCCTGCCCTGATCTTAGTCACTGTCACTAGCCGGCTACCACCCAGTCACTCAAACCTGTACCGTAGAGGCTGATGCCCTACTGTATACATAGACATGGAATCAATGGTCACTTTAATCATGTTTACATACTGCTTTACTCATCTCATATGTATATACTGTATTCTATTCTACTGTATTTAGGTCAATGCCACTCCGACATTGCTCATCCTAGTATTTAGTTATTTCTTAATTCCATTATTTTAATTTTAGATTTGTGTGTTTGTTGTGAATTATTAGATACTATTGCGCTGTTGAAGATAGGAATACAAATATTTCGCAACACCCGCAATAACATCTGCTAAATATGTGTATGGTGACAAAACACATTAGACAGAAAATAACCACCCACAAAACACAATGGAAAACAGGCTACCTAAATATGGTTCTCAATCAGGGACAACGATAGACAGCTGCCTCTGATTGAGAACCATACCAGGACAAACACAGAAATAGAAAATCATAGACAAACTAACATAGACAACCCACCCAACTCACGTCCTGACCATACTAAAACAACAGACAACCCACCCAACTCACGCCCTGACCACACTAAAACAACAGACAACCCACCCAACTCACGCCCTGACCACACTAAAACAACAGACAACCCACCCAACTCACGCCCTGACCACACTAAAACAACAGACAACCCACCCAACTCACGCCCTGACCATACTAAAACAACAGACAACCCACCCAACTCATGCCCTGACCACACTAAAACAACAGACAACCCACCCAACTCACGCCCTGACCATACTAAAACAACAGACAACCCACCCAACTCACGCCCTGACCACACTAAAACAACAGACAACCCACCCAACTCACGCCCTGACCATACTAAAACAACAGACAACCCACCCAACTCACGCTCTGACCATACTAAAACAACAGACAACCCACCCAACTCACGCCCTGACCACACTAAAACAACAGACAACCCACCCAACTCACGCCCTGACCACACTAAAACAACAGACAACCCACCCAACTCACGCCCTGACCATACTAAAACAACAGACAACCCACCCAACTCACGCTCTGACCATACTAAAACAACAGACAACCCACCCAACTCACGCTCTGACCATACTAAAACAACAGACAACCCACCCAACTCACGTCCTGACCACACTAAAACAAAAGACAAAACAAAGGAACTAAGGTCAGAACGTGACAGTATGTGACCAATTTGATATGATTTGAAAACTCAGGTTTCCTTCCTGTCCTCTCAGTGGGCAGTAAGAGGGTTAACCAGCCCGACTACTTATAAGGAGAGGCTATACTTTCCCCTGCCCACAAGGCATGGCTCTGTCATCTCCAGAACAACAGTTGGTGGTTTACCAGTTGTTATTGACTAGCAGAGCTGGACAGTTGGACACCTCCTGTTGGGTGTATCAGGTGGCAAGGCAGAGCAGCAGACGGACAAACACCCTGTGTTAGGCTGTAAACATTGTGAAACACACCACAAAAAGTCGTTCACTATATAAGGAATAACGTGCTATTTGGGACAGGACATACAATTGAAGTCGGAGGTTTACATACACCTTAGCCAAATACATTTAAACTCAGTTGTTCACAATTCCTGACATTTAATCCTTGTAAAAATGCCCTGTCTTAGGTCAGATAGGATCAGCACTTTATTATAAGAATGTGAAATGTCAGAATAATTAGTAGAGAGAATGATTTATTTCAGCTTTTATTTCTTTCATCACATGGACCTGTTTACATGGGTTATAACACTGTGGGCCTGTTTACATGGGTTATAACACTGTGGGCCTGTTTACATGGGTTATACACTGTGGGCCATGGGTTATAACACTGTGGGCCATGGGTTATAACACTGTGGGCCATGGGTTATAACACTGTGGACCTGTTTACATGGGTTATAACACTGTGGGCCTGTTTACATGGGTTATAACACTGTGGGCCTGTTTACATGGGTTATAACACTGTGGGCCTGTTTACATGGGTTATGACACTGTGGGCCTGTTTACATGGGTTATGACACTGTGGGCCTGTTTACATGGGTTATAACACTGTGGACCTGTTTACATGGGTTATGACACTGTGGACCTGTTTACATGGGTTATAACACTGTGGGCCTGTTTACATGGGTTATAACACTGTGGGCCTGTTTACATGGGTTATAACACTGTGGGCCTGTTTACATGGGTTATAACACTGTGGGCCTGTTTACATGGGTTATAACACTGTGGACCTGTTTACATGGGTTATGACACTGTGGACCTGTTTACATGGGTTATAACACTGTGGGCCTGTTTACATGGGTTATAACACTGTGGGCCTGTTTACATGGGTTATAACACTGTGGACCTGTTTACATGGGTTATAACACTGTGGGCCTGTTTACATGGGTTATGACACTGTGGGCCTGTTTACATGGGTTATAACACTGTGGGCCTGTTTACATGGGTTATAACACTGTGGGCCTGTTTACATGGGTTATAACACTGTGGACCTGTTTACATGGGTTATAACACTGTGGGCCTGTTTACATGGGTTATAACACTGTGGACCTGTTTACATGGGTTATAACACTGTGGACCTGTTTACATGGGTTATAACACTGTGGACCTGTTTACATGGGTTATAACACTGTGGACCTGTTTACATGGGTTATAACACTGTGGACCTGTTTACATGGGTTATAACACTGTGGGCCTGTTTACATGGGTTATAACACTGTGGGCCTGTTTACATGGGTTATAACACTGTGGGCCTGTTTACATGGGTTATGACACTGTGGGCCTGTTTACATGGGTTATAACACTGTGGGCCTGTTTACATGGGTTATGACACTGTGGGCCTGTTTACATGGGTTATGACACTGTGGGCCTGTTTACATGGGTTATGACACTGTGGGCCTGTTTACATGGGTTATGACACTGTGGGCCTGTTTACATGGGTTATGACACTGTGGGCCTGTTTACATGGGTTATAACACTATGGGCCTGTTTACATGGGTTATAACACTGTGGGCCTGTTTACATGGGTTATAACACTGTGGGCCTGTTTACATGGGTTATAACACTGTGGGCCTGTTTACATGGTTTATAACACTGTGGGCCTGTTTACATGGGTTATAACACTGTGGGCCTGTTTACATGGGTTATGACACTGTGGGCCTGTTTACATGGGTTATAACACTGTGGGCCTGTTTACATGGTTTATAACACTCTGGGCCTGTTTACATGGGTTATAACACTGTGGGCCTGTTTACATGGGTTATAACACTGTGGGCCTGTTTACATGGGTTATAACACTGTGGGCCTGTTTACATGGGTTATAACACTGTGGGCCTGTTTACATGGGTTATAACACTGTGGGCCTGTTTACATGGGTTATAACACTGTGGGCCTGTTTACATGGGTTATGACACTGTGGGCCTGTTTACATGGTTTATAACACTGTGGGCCTGTTTACATGGGTTATGACACTGTGGGCCTGTTTACATGGGTTATAACACTGTGGGCCTGTTTACATGGGTTATAACACTGTGGGCCATGGGTTATGACACTGTGGGCCTGTTTACATGGGTTATAACACTGTGGGCCTGTTTACATGGGTTATAACACTGTGGGCCTGTTTACATGGGTTATAACACTGTGGGCCATGGGTTATGACACTGTGGGCCTGTTTACATGGGTTATAACACTGTGGGCCTGTTTACATGGGTTATAACACTGTGGGCCTGTTTACATGGGTTATAACACTGTGGGCCTGTTTACATGGGTTATAACACTGTGGGCCTGTTTACATGGGTTATAACACTGTGGGCCTGTTTACATGGGTTATGACACTGTGGGCCTGTTTACATGGGTTATAACACTGTGGGCCTGTTTACATGGGTTATAACACTGTGGGCCTGTTTACATGGGTTATAACACTGTGGGCCTGTTTACATGGGTTATAACACTGTGGGCCTGTTTACATGGGTTATAACACTGTGGGCCTGTTTACATGGGTTATGACACTGTGGGCCTGTTTACATGGGTTATGACACTGTGGGCCTGTTTACATGGGTTATAACACTGTGGGCCTGTTTACATGGGTTATGACACTGTGGGCCTGTTTACATGGGTTATAACACTGTGGGCCTGTTTACATGGGTTATAACACTGTGGGCCTGTTTACATGGGTTATAACACTGTGGGCCTGTTTACATGGGTTATGACACTGTGGGCCTGTTTACATGGGTTATGACACTGTGGGCCTGTTTACATGGGTTATAACACTGTGGACCTGTTTACATGGGTTATGACACTGTGGACCTGTTTACATGGGTTATAACACTGTGGGCCTGTTTACATGGGTTATAACACTGTGGGCCTGTTTACATGGGTTATAACACTGTGGGCCTGTTTACATGGGTTATAACACTGTGGGCCTGTTTACATGGGTTATAACACAGTGGACCTGTTTACATGGGTTATGACACTGTGGACCTGTTTACATGGGTTATAACACTGTGGGCCTGTTTACATGGGTTATAACACTGTGGGCCTGTTTACATGGGTTATAACACTGTGGACCTGTTTACATGGGTTATAACACTGTGGGCCTGTTTACATGGGTTATGACACTGTGGGCCTGTTTACATGGGTTATAACACTGTGGGCCTGTTTACATGGGTTATAACACTGTGGGCCTGTTTACATGGGTTATAACACTGTGGACCTGTTTACATGGGTTATAACACTGTGGGCCTGTTTACATGGGTTATAACACTGTGGACCTGTTTACATGGGTTATAACACTGTGGACCTGTTTACATGGGTTATAACACTGTGGACCTGTTTACATGGGTTATAACACTGTGGACCTGTTTACATGGGTTATAACACTGTGGGCCTGTTTACATGGGTTATAACACTGTGGGCCTGTTTACATGGGTTATAACACTGTGGGCCTGTTTACATGGGTTATGACACTGTGGGCCTGTTTACATGGTTATAACACTGTGGGCCTGTTTACATGGGTTATGACACTGTGGGCCTGTTTACATGGGTTATGACACTGTGGGCCTGTTTACATGGGTTATGACACTGTGGGCCTGTTTACATGGGTTATGACACTGTGGGCCTGTTTACATGGGTTATGACACTGTGGGCCTGTTTACATGGGTTATAACACTATGGGCCTGTTTACATGGGTTATAACACTGTGGGCCTGTTTACATGGGTTATAACACTGTGGGCCTGTTTACATGGGTTATAACACTGTGGGCCTGTTTACATGGTTTATAACACTGTGGGCCTGTTTACATGGGTTATAACACTGTGGGCCTGTTTACATGGGTTATGACACTGTGGGCCTGTTTACATGGGTTATAACACTGTGGGCCTGTTTACATGGTTTATAACACTCTGGGCCTGTTTACATGGGTTATAACACTGTGGGCCTGTTTACATGGGTTATAACACTGTGGGCCTGTTTACATGGGTTATAACACTGTGGGCCTGTTTACATGGGTTATAACACTGTGGGCCTGTTTACATGGGTTATAACACTGTGGGCCTGTTTACATGGGTTATAACACTGTGGGCCTGTTTACATGGGTTATGACACTGTGGGCCTGTTTACATGGTTTATAACACTGTGGGCCTGTTTACATGGGTTATGACACTGTGGGCCTGTTTACATGGGTTATAACACTGTGGGCCTGTTTACATGGGTTATAACACTGTGGGCCATGGGTTATGACACTGTGGGCCTGTTTACATGGGTTATAACACTGTGGGCCTGTTTACATGGGTTATAACACTGTGGGCCTGTTTACATGGGTTATAACACTGTGGGCCTGTTTTATGACACTGTGGGCCTGTTTACAATAACACTGTGGGCCTGTTTACATGGGTTATAACACTGTGGGCCTGTTTACATGGGTTATAACACTGTGGGCCTGTTTACATGGGTTATAACACTGTGGGCCTGTTTACATGGGTTATAACACTGTGGGCCTGTTTACATGGGTTATGACACTGTGGGCCTGTTTACATGGGTTATAACACTGTGGGCCTGTTTACATGGGTTATAACACTGTGGGCCTGTTTACATGGGTTATAACACTGTGGGCCTGTTTACATGGGTTATAACACTGTGGGCCTGTTTACATGGGTTATAACACTGTGGGCCTGTTTACATGGGTTATGACACTGTGGGCCTGTTTACATGGGTTATGACACTGTGGGCCTGTTTACATGGGTTATAACACTGTGGGCCTGTTTACATGGGTTATGACACTGTGGGCCTGTTTACATGGGTTATAACACTGTGGGCCTGTTTACACTGTGGGCCTTTTATATACACTGTGGGCCTGTTTACATGGGTTATAACACTGTGGGCCTGTTTACATGGGTTATGACACTGTGGGCCTGTTTACATGGGTTATGACACTGTGGGCCTGTTTACATGGGTTATAACACTGTGGGCCTGTTTACATGGTTTATAACACTGTGGGCCTGTTTACATGGGTTATAACACTGTGGGCCTGTTTACATGGGTTATGACAAGGTCCACAATTGTGGCTGTGATTTCATCAGGGACTCTTATTCTTTGCATTCTACCTCTTCCTCTATGATGTCTTCCCCTAACACCACCACTACCACCACCACCACCCCCAACAACACCACCACCACCCCCAACACCACCACCACTACCACCACCACCCCCAACAACACCACCACTACCACCACCACCCCCAACAACACCACCACTACCACCACCACCCCCAACAAACCCACCACCACCACCCCCACCCCACCACCACCACCCCCAACAACACCACCACTACCACCACCACCCCCAACAACACCACCACTACCACCACCACCCCCAACAAACCCACCACCACCACCCCCACCCCACCACCACCACCACCCCCAACAACACCACCACTACCACCACCACCCCCAACAACACCACCACTACCACCACCACCCCCAACAAACCCACCACCCCCAACAAACCCACCACCACCACCCCCACCCCACCACCACCACCACCACCACTACCACCACTACCACCACCACCCCCAACAAACCCACCACCACCACCCCCACCCCACCCCACCACCACCACCACCACCACCACTACCACCACCACCCCCACCCCACCACCACCACCACCACCACCCCCAACAACACTACCACTACCACCACCACCCCCAACAAACCCACCACCACCACCCCCACCCCACCACCACCACCACCACCCCCAACAACACCACCACTACCACCACCACCCCCAACAAACCCACCATCACCACCCCCACCCCACCACCACCACCCCCACCCCCACCCCCACCCCATCACACCTGCCTGCTGCCATTCCTGAGCAAGCTCTGTACTGGTGGTGCCCCGATCCCGCAGCTGAATCAACTTTAGGAGACGGTCCTGGCGCTTGCTGGACTTTCTTGGCCGCCCTGAAGCCTTCTTCACAACAATCGAACCACTCTCCTTGAAGTTCTTGATGATCCGATAAATGGTTGATTTAGGTGCAATCTTACTAGCTGCAATATCCTTATATCCTTGCCTGTGAAGCCCTTTTTGTGCAGAGCAATGATGACGGGGCGTGTTTCCTTGCAGGTAAATCAAATCAAATCAAATGTTATTTGTCACATACACATGGTTAGCAGATGTTAACGCGAGTGTAGCGAAAGGCTTGTGCTTCTAGTTCCGACAATGCAGTAATAACCAACGAGTAATCTAACCAAATGATTCTAACCTAACAAGGTAACCATGATTGACAGAGGAAGAACAATATTTCCAAGCACCACCCTCCTTTTGAAGCTTCCAGTCTGTTATTTGAACTCAATCAGCATGACAGAGTGATCTCCAGCCTTGTCCTCGTCAACACTCACACCTGTGTTAAGGAGAGCATCACTGACATGATGTCAGCTGGTCCTTTTGTGGCAGGGCTGAAATGCAGTGGAAATGTTTTTTGGGGGATTCTGTTCATTTGCATGGCAAAGAGGGACTTTGCAATTAATTGCAATTCATCTGATCACTCTTCATACCATTCTGGAGTATATGCAAATTGCCATCATACAAACTGAGGCAGCAGACTTTGTGAAAATTTATATTTGTGTCATTTTCAAAACTTTTGGCCACAACTGTATATTCCCCACCAGACACACCACTATGGGTTTCTTCACAGTACCCAAACCAAAAATTGATTTAAAAATAGATTTTTCAGTTATGTATAGAGTCATGTCATCATGGAATGATCTGTTACCAGAGGTTACTCAGGTATATATAGAGTCATGTCATCATGGAATGATCTGTTACTAGAGGTTACTCAGGTATATATAGAGTCATGTCATCATGGAATGATCTGTTACCAGAGGTTACTCAGTTATGTATAGAGTCATGTCATCATGGAATGATCTGTTACCAGAGGTTACTCAGGTACATATAGAGTCATGTCATCATGGAATGATCTGTTACTCAGTTATATATAGAGTCATGTCATCATGGAATGATCTGTTACTCAGTTATATATAGAGTCATGTCATCATGGAATGATCTGTTACCAGAGGTTACTCAGTTATATATAGAGTCATGTCATCATGGAATGATCTGTTACCAGAGGTTACTCAGGTACATATAGAGTCATGTCATCATGGAATGATCTGTTACCAGAGGTTACTCAGGTATATATAGAGTCATGTCATCATGGAATGATCTGTTACCAGAGGTTACTCAGTTATATATAGAGTCATGTCATCATGGAATGATCTGTTACCAGAGGTTACTCAGGTATATATAGAGTCATGTCATCACTGTTACATCTGTTATGTATAGAGTCATGTCATCAGGAATGATCTGTTACTTACAGTTATATATAGAGTCATGTCATCATGGAATGATCTGTTACTAGAGGTTACTCAGTTATATATAGTCATGTCATCATGGAATGATCTGTTACCAGAGGTTACTCAGTTATATATAGAGTCATGTCATCATGGAATGATCTGTTACTAGAGGTTACTCAGTTACGTATAGAGTCACATCATCATGGAATGATGACACATGCTTCAAGAGGGCCACCATTGTTCCTGTTCCCAAAAAAGCTAAGGTAACTGAGCTAAACGACTACCGCCCCGTAGCACTCACTTCCTCATCATGAAGTGCTTTGAGAGACTAGTCAAGGACCATATCACCTCCACCCTACCTGACACCCTAGACCCACTCCAATTTGCTTACCGCCCAAATAGGTCCACAGACGATGCAATCTCAACCACACTGCACACTGCCCTAACCCATCTGGACAAGAGGAATACCTATGTGAATGCTGTTCATCGACTACAGCTCGGCATTCAACACCATAGTACCCTCCAAGCTCGTCATCAAGCTCGAGACCCTGGGTCTCGACCCCGCCCTGTGCAACTGGGTACTGGACTTCCTGACGGGCCGCCCCCAGGTGGTGAGGGTAGGCAACAACATCTCCTCCCCGCTGACCCTCAACACGGGGGCCCCACAAGGGTACGTTCTGAGCCCTCTCCTGTACTCCCTGTTCACCCACGACTGCGTGGCCACGCACGCCTCCAACTCAATCATCAAGTTTGCGGACGACACAACAGTGGTAGGCTTGATTACCAACAACGATGAGACGGCCTACAGGGAGGAGGTGAGGGCCCTCGGAGTGTGGTGTCAGGAAAATAACCTCACACTCAACGTCAACAAAACTAAGGAGATGATTGTGGACTTCAGGAAACAGCAGAGGGAACACCCCCCTATCCACATCGATGGAACAGTAGTGGAGAGGGTAGCAAGTTTTAAGTTCCTCGGCATACACATCACAGACAAACTGAATTGGTCCACTCACACAGACAGCGTCGTGAAGAAGGCGCAGTAGCGCCTCTTCAACCTCAGGAGGCTGAAGAAATTCGGCTTGTCACCAAAAGCACTCACAAACTTCTACAGATGCACAATCGAGAGCATCCTGGCAGGCTGTATCACCGCCTGGTACGGCAACTGCTCCTCCCTCAACCGTAAGGCTCTCCAGAGGGTAGTGAGGTCTGCACAACGCATCACCGGGGGCAAACTACCTGCCCTCCAGGACACCTACACCACCCGATGTTACAGGAAGGCCATAAAGATCATCAAGGACATCAACCACCCGAGCCACTGCCTGTTCACCCCGCTATCATCCCGAAGGCGAGGTCAGTACAGGTGCATCAAAGCTGGGACCGAGAGACTGAAAAACAGCTTCTATCTCAAGGCCATCAGACTGTTAAACAGCCACCACTAACATTGAGTGGCTGCTGCCAACACACTGTCATTGTCACTGACCCAACTCCAGCCACTTTAATAATGGGAATTGATGGGAAATGATGTAAATATATCACTAGCCACTTTAAACAATGCTACCTTATATAATGTTACTTACCCTACATTATTCATCTCATATGCATACGTATATACTGTACTCTATATCATCGACTGCATCCTTATGTAATACATGTATCACTAGCCACTTTAACTATGCCACTTTGTTTACTTTGTCTACATACTCATCTCATATGTATATACTGTACTCGATACCATCTACTGTATGCTGCCCTGTACCATCACTCATTCATATATCCTTATGTACATATTCTTTATCCCCTTACACTGTGTATAAGACAGTAGTTTTGGAATTGTTAGTTAGATTACTTGTTGGTTATTACTGCATTGTCGGAACTAGAAGCACAAGCATTTCGCTACACTCGCATTAACATCTGCTAACCATGTGTATGTGACAAATAACATTTGATTTGATTTGATTTGATCTGTTACCAGAGGTTACTCAGTTATATATAGAGTCATGTCATCATGGAATGATCTGTTACCAGAGGTTACTCAGTTATATATAGAGTCATGTCATCGTGGAATGATCTGTTACCAGAGGTTACTCAGGTATATATAGAGTCATGCCATCATGGAATGATCTGTTACCAGAGGTTACTCAGGTATATATAGAGTCATGTCATCATGGAATGATCTGTTACCAGAGGTTACTAAGGTATATATAGAGTCATGTCATCATGGAATGATCTGTTACCAGAGGTTACTAAGGTATATATAGAGTCATGTCATCATGGAATGATCTGTTACCATAGGTTACTCAGTTATGTATAGAGTCATGTCATCATGGAATGATCTGTTACCAGAGGTTACTCAGGTATATATAGAGTCATGTCATCATGGAATGATCTGTTACCAGAGGTTACTCAGGTATATATAGAGTCATGTCATCATGGAATGATCTGTTACCAGAGGTTACTCAGGTATATATAGAGTCATGTCATCATGGAATGATCTGTTACCAGAGGTTACTAAGGTATATATAGAGTCATGTCATCATGGAATGATCTGTTACTAGAGGTTACTCTGGTATATATATATAGAGTCATGTCATCATGGAATGATCTGTTACCAGCCAAATCCAAGATGGCGTAGCAGCCAGACGTCTGTCTTTGTTTTGTCTCGTCCCATGTGTATATATCTTTTTCTTCACATTCTTTTTTAATATTTTTCCTAAACCTCAACTTCAAAATACTTTCCTGCAACCTGCCTCAACCAATGTGGTGTGGATCTGTTTTTTTCTCATAAAGTATTTCTATTTACCTCCGAACTGGAATATCTCAACTGAAGCTAGCTAGCTAACTAGCTACCAGCTATCAGTCAGCTAACCACTGCTAGCGGCCATCAGCAAACCTTAGCTCGGAAAGCTCTCGACAGTTCGTACAACGCGTTTCAAACCAGAGCATACCGGACCTATTTTTCTCTCCATATCCCCAAATTCCTACCCCAAACTCTGAACCATTTCATCTGGATCATCACAGCTAGCTAACCGCAACCAGGGTTGACTAGGGTTTACTGCCGGTACGGGGCACGGAACCCCGCCGATCCTCTACGACTGGAATACCGACATAATTCCAACAGGCCCCTAAGGCGCAATTCCCGCTGAAGGCCCATTCTGCTAACCTGCTAGCTACCTAGAGCTACTTGGAACCCTACTAATTCCACGACTGGTCTATCGGCGTCACCGCACGAAGAGGCAAAGATAGACTTACCCCCATCGCGACGTCCCCCAAAGGCTAAATTGCTCGGCCCGGTTTACTAACTGCTAGCCCCTGCTAACTGCTTGCTTGTTTTGCCCCAGCCTACTAACTGTTAGCGTGTTAGCATCTGCCTGCTAACTGTCTGAATCGCCGTGTTCCCAGTCAGCCCAACCACACACTGGACCCATATGTTCACTTGGCTACGCATGCCTCTCTCTAATATCAATATGCCTTGTCCATTACTGTCCTGGTTAGTGATTACTGTCTTATTTCACTGTAGAGCCTCTAGCCCTGCTCAATATGCCTTAACCAACCATGTTGTTCCACCTCCTACATATGCGATGACATCATCTGGTTTAAACGTCTCTAGAGACTATATCTCTCTCTTCATTACTCAATGCCTAGGTTTACCTCCAATGTACTCACATCCTACCTTACCTTTGTCTGTACAATATGCCTTGAATCTATGCTATCGTGCCCAGAAACCTGCTCCTTTTACTCTCTGTTCCGAACGTGCTAGACGGCCAGTTTGTATAGCATTTAGCCGTAAACTTCTCCTACTTCTCCTCTGTTCCTCTGGTAATGTAGAGGTCAACCCAGGACCTACAGTGCCTAGCGCCACTCCCACTCCCCAGGTGCTCTCATTTGTTGACTTCTGTAACCGTAAAAGCCTTGGTTTCATGCATGTTAACATTAGATGCCTGCTCCCTAAGTTTGTTTTACTCACTGCATTAGCACACTCTGCCAACCCGGATGTCTTAGTCGTGTCTGAATCCTGGCTTAGGAAAACCACCAAAAACCTTGAAATCTCCATCGCTAACTAAAGCATTTTCCGTCGAGATAGAACTGCCAAAGTGGGCGGTGTTGGAATGCACTGTAAAGATAGCCTGCAGAGTTATTACTGTATTACTATCCAAGTCTGTACCCAAACAATTCTAGCTTCTACTTAAAAAAATTAATCTTTCCAGAAACAAGTCTCTCACTGTTGTCGCTTGCTATAGACCTCCCTCTGCCCCCTGCTGTGCCCTCAATACCATATGTGAATTGATTGCCCCCCATCTATCTTCTGAGCTCATGCTACTAGGTGACCTAAACTGAGACATACTTAACACCCCCGCCATCCTACAATCCAAGCTTGATGCCCTCAATCTCACACAAATTATCAATGAACCTACCAGGTACAACCCCAAATCCTTTAACACGGACACCCTCATAGATGTCATCCTAACTAACTCACCCTCCAAATACACCTCTGCTGTTTTCAATCAAGATCTCAGCGATCACTGCCTCATTGCCTGCATCGGTAATGGGTCAGCGGTCAAACGGCCTCCACTCATCACTGTCAAACGCTCCTTAAAACACTTCTGCGAGCAGGCCTTTCTAATTGACCTGGCCAGGGTATCCTGGAATGACATTGACCTCATCCCGTCAGTGATGCCTGGCTATTCTTTAAAAGTGCCTTCCTCACCATCTTAAATAAGCATGCCCCGTTCAAAAAAATGTAGAACTAGGAACAGATATAGTCCTTGGTTCACTCCAGGCCTGACTGCCCTTGACCAGCACAAAAACATCCTGTGGCGTTCTGCATTAGCATTGAATAGACCCCGTGATATGCAACTTTTCAGGGAAGTTAGGAACAAATATACACAGGCAGTTAGGAAAGCTAAGGTTAGCTTTTTCAAACCGAAATGTGCATCCTGTAGTACTAACACTGTAAAGTCCATGGAGAATAAGAATAAGAACACCTCCTCCCAGCTGCCCACTGCTCTGAGGCTAGGAAACACTGTCACCACCGATAAATCCACTATAATTGAGAATTTCAATAAGCATTTCTCTACGGCTGGCCATGCTTTCCACATGGCTACCCCTACCCCGTTCAACTGCCCGGCACCCTCCACAGCAACCCGCCAAAGCCATTTCTCAGTTACCCAAATCCAGATAGCTGATGTTCTGAAAGAGCTGCAAAATCTGGACCCCTACAAATCAGCTGGACAAGACAATCTGGACATTCTCTTTCTAAAATGATCTGCTGAAATTGTTACAACTCCTATTACTAGCCTGTTCAACCTCTCTTTCGTATCGTCTGAGATTCCCAAAGATTGGAAAGCTGCCACGGTCATCCCCCTCTTCAAAGGGGGTGACACTCTAGACCCAAACTGCTACAGACCTATATCTATTCTACTCTGTCTTTCTAAGGTCTTCGAAAGCCAAGTTAACAAACAGATTACCGACCATTTCGAATCCCACCGTACCTTCTCCGCTATGCAGTCTGGTTTCAGAGCTGGTCATGGGTGCACCTCAGCCACGCTCAAGGTCCTAAACGACATCATAACCGCCATCGATAAGAGGCATTACTGTGCAGCCGTATTCATTGACCTGGCCAAGGCTTTCGACTCTGTCAATCACCACATTCTTATTGGCAGACTCGACAGCCTTGGTTTCTGAAGTGATTGCCTCGTCTGGTTTTCCAACAACTTGTCTGATAGAGTTCAGTGTGTCAAATCGGAGGGCCTGTTGTCCGGACCTCTGACAGTCTCTATGGGGGTGCCACAGGGTTCAATCCTCGGGCCGATTCTCTTCTCTGTATACATCAATGATGTTGCTCTTGCTGCTGGTGATTCTCTGGTACACCTCTACGCAGACGACACCATTCTGTATACTTCTGGCCCCTCTTTGGACACTGTGTTAACTAATATTCAGACGACCTTCAATGCCATACAACTCTCCTTCCGTGGCCTCCAACTGCTCTTAAACGCAGGGAAAACTAAATGCATGCTATTCAACCGATCACTGCCTGCACCTGCTCGCCTGTCCAGCATCACTACTCTGGACGGCTCTGACTTAGAATACGTGGACAACTACAAATACCTAGGTGTCTGGTTAGACTGTACACTTTCCTTCTAGACTGTAAACTCTCCTCCTTCCTTCCAGACTCCTTCCAGCATCTCCAATCCAAAATGACATCTAGAATTGGCTTCCTGTATCGCAACAAAGCATCCTTCACTCATGCTGCCAAACATACTCTCGTAAAACTGACCATCCTACTGATCCTCGACATCGTTGATGTTCTATAAAGTAGCCTCCAACACTCTACTCAACAAACTGGATGCAGTCTATCACAGTGCCATCCGTTTTGTCATCAAAGCCCCATACACTACCCACCATTGCGACCTGTACGCTCTCGTTGGTTGG